>NC_043978.1:8512628-8577628 GCF_902148855.1 Sphaeramia orbicularis | reverse complement strand
TGTGCCCTTTTAGGCTGATTGAAGACCAGACGCGCTGCTGCATTCTGGACCATCTGTAGTGGTCTGACAACACAAGCTGGGAGGCCCGTTAGAAGAGCATTGCAGTAGTCAAGACGGGAGATAACCATAGTCTGCACCAGGAGCTGGGTGGCCTGTTCGGTTAGGTATGTCCTGATCTTCTTAGGTTGAACAGAGTGAAACGGCATGATCGGGTGACAGAGGCAACGTGATCCGTGAAGGTCAACTGATTATCAATCATGACTCCCAAGTTACATACTACACTGGTAGGAGCCAGAGGTATGGAGTCAATAGTGATGGAGATGTCCTGCTGTATGGTGGCTTAGCTGGGAAGACCAGCAGTTCAGTTTTGGAAAGGTTCAGCTGAAGGTGATGGGCTTTCATCCATGCAGATATGTCAGAGAGACAATCTGAGATCCGCACTGAGACTGTGGAGTCATCAGGTGGGAATGACAGATAGAGCTGGGTATCATCAGCATAGCAATGATATGAGAAGCCGTGTGAGTGGATGATCTGACCGAGTGAGGTGGTGTATATGGCAAAAAGGAGGGGGCCCAACACAGAGCCTTGGGGGACCCCCGTGGTGAGGCGGTGAACTGCTGATGTGTGCCCTAGCCAGGACACACTGAAGGACCGACCAGTAAGGTAAGATTGAAACCAGGAGTGTGCGTGGCCTGTGATGCCCATGTTCCAGAGTATGGATAACAGGATATCATGATTATACATTAAAATTATACATTTTTCAAATTGGGTTTTATATTTTTTTGTGTTTTCTGTCCTTTTATGTTTTTATAGCAGGTTAAAGTGAAAAAATAATAGACAGATGAGATAGATGAAGTTGTGCTGAAAAAACAGAGCTCAAACATGGGTATAGTAAACATTTGTTTATATAGTATATAAAGGACTGAAAAATGGACAAAATAGGCTCAGACCACTAAGGGTTAATATTTGAATGTTTCTGCCAACAGAAGGTACATTGTGCCAATTATTTTATTTTACTATTATTATTTTTTAAATACAACTTGGTTAAATTATTTCAGTGTGTGTAGTAGTACTTTTTGAACATTTTGAGCACATTTCAATAATACTGCGACAATAATGATAACCGTGATAATTTTGGTCACAATACCCGTGATATGAAATTTTCATATCGTTACATCCCTACTCATAATTCTAACCTATGCGTTCTACTTCTACTGTCACATATTTAAAATGCCCTTAATATTCTCAGGGGCAGTGTTTAGATCAAGGTCAAACTCATGTTAGTTCAGGTTCCAGTTTGATCTAAAGTGGATCAGAGCAGTAAAATAAGAGCAGAATAACATAGAAATAAAGACAAATATAAACTTTTGAACATGTTTTAGGGTGAAAAATTAAAATTATATTCTGAAAATCTTTCCATTGATAAACTACCATTTAAAAAAAAGTGAATAACATGAACAACCTGAAATTTCTTAAGAAAAATAAGTGCATTTTTTTAAATAAAATTTTGCATCATCTTATCTTATTCAACAGCTCAGACACCATTTGTCGGTGCCTGTGTTTTAAATTGTTACCGTGACGACCAACCACCACACTGTTAAAAAAAAAAATAATTAAAAAATTAAAAAATCCAACTGTTTACAATCCTCTAAACTATTCCTTATTATAACTTATGGTTTGAAATCTGTCTTTTAACTTGTATTTATTGTTACGATGTGTCCTGTTGAACTATTGACCAGGTCAACCTTGTAAAATGGTCAAACCTGGTAAAATAACAGTTAAATAAAATTAAATAAATCATTTGCACATGTGCATTATAACTTACAGATCACAGTGGATCAACAAAGACACAAAACATGTAATAACAAACAGAATATTGGTCCAATTACACTGATTTTTTGGGGGGGGGATTTCAGATTTTTCATGGATGTTTTAGATTATTTGTATTTTTTGTAAAATAATAGTTTGTAAATGTAAATATTTTCATCAAGTAATTTTATTTTTTTACACTAAAACAAAGATAAAAATGTGGAAAATGTTAGTTCTTTATTATTTGTACTGTTTTAATCCCTTTTATTTACTATTATTTTTCAGTCGTCTGTCAGAAAACCTTAGCATAGACTGATTCCATCATTTCTTCCAGGTTGTATTTTAGTCATATTGGTGTGACCTCTGCGTGACCTCGTATTTAGCGTCAGGGTTAAATTTAGCGCCGTCATCAGCCACTATAAATCGCCTGGGTTCGTCTGATCGCAGGTTGGCAACGGAAAAAAACACCAGGACCGAACTGACACGAGGTGACGCAAAACCCACTTCCCCCTGGAAACAATAAGACATTGTCAAAGGTTCCTCCTGTTCGGTGGAGAAACGAGAGGGTCCGGGTTTAAGGAAGACCGGGTTCAGCCGACACACACACACACACACACAGATAAAAACACACACACGGTCCGACGGCTTCTGCTCTTAGAAATATTTCTGGAAGAGGAAACACGTTTGGACCGGAGAGTTTGGGCTAAATTTAACCTCAGGTCCGATAGCGCTGTCTGTGGTGTGTGTGTGTGTGTGTGTGTGTGTGTGTGTGTGTGTGTGTGTGTGTGTGTGTGTGTTTACATGTGTGTCAGAGGTGAAGGCGGTCACTTCCCTCATTCTGAGTGTTTTGAGGAAAAGCAGTGGCAGGAATGTGAAGAGGAGACAGAACATTAATCTGGTTCCACAGTCACTAATTATAGACGGCACCGGCCACTTTATTAGGTACACCTACTCATATATCTAATAGAAGGATGTCAAAGTCATGTCAGTTCAGGGGCTACATTCAGCCCAAAAATGACCTCAAACAGACTGGACCAGTAAAGTAATATGATAGGAACCTTTACAAAACAACCTAACAATTTTTTTTCTTTTTCTTTTCTTGTCTGTATTATTATTTTTTGCTTCCTTGAATTTTCATTTCTATATTTTGTTGTGCAAAGAAGTCACTTAGTAGCAATCAGGAAGCATGTATCACTTCCATATTCGAAATAAATTAAGATTAAAAAAAAAAAAAAAATTACAATATTCTGTCTCAGTTTATCATTTCCACATGTTCATTATAACGCACAGATCACAGTGGATCTACAAATACACCAAACATTTAATAACAGGCAGAATACTGGCACAATTACACTGATTTTTCTTGGGAAATTTCAGGTTGTCCATGGGTGTTATAGATTATTCGTATTTTTTGTCAAAGAATAATTTGTAAAAGCAAATATTTTCATCATGTAATTTTACTTTTTTACACTAAAACAAAGATAAAAATGTGATTATCATTATTTATAGACTATTATGCTATGTTATTAGGTTTTTTTATAGGCTTGCCTTTATATGATGTTGTCTCTTTTTAATGTTGTTAATGTTGAATATGTCGTTTGACCCTGTTTTGGTTACTCACTTATATTCTCATACATGATGTTTTAGTCCTTCATTTTTGCATTGATCTGACAGCATCATGTTCTCTTATTTCTGCCCTCTCCACTACAATACATTCAAAGTTAGTCATGTTTTTGTGTTTGCTGTACTTATCTCTTTTATTGTGTTGTTTTCTGTTTTTATTCTGTTGTTGTGCCCTTTTTTGTCTCTCAAAGCACTTTGTAAACTCAGTTTTTTAAGGTGCTGTATAAATAGTTATTATTATTATTATTATTATTATTATTATTATTATTATTATTATCATCATTATTACTATTATTATTATTATTATTTTACTGGTCTGGCTCACTTGAGGGGAAACTGGGCTGAATGTGAACCCTGACCTAAAATGATCGTTAATATCTTCAGTGTAATTTTTTCATTTGATGAATTTGTCCCATGGGCCGGATTAGACCCTTTAGGGGGCCAGTTTGGGTCCAGAAAACGCATGTTTGACACCCCTGATCTAATATCTAATCAAACCGCAGCAGATCAGAGCATTTATGCATCTAGACCTGGTCCAGATGGTCCAGTGGAGTTAAACCGAGCATCAAACTGAGGAGAAAAATGATTTAACTGAGTTTATACACACAGATCAGAGAACAGCCCAAACATGAGGAAATATCCAGCTCACTGATGTCAGAGGTCAGAGGTCACAGCAGAATGATGATAATGTTAAACCATGAAGCACATGACTGACACTCACGGGCCACTTTATTAGGTACAGCAGGTACTAGCAAGGTGTACCTAATAAAGTGGCCAGTGTTGAACATGTTTAGAATCATTTGTCCATGTTAGTTTTACATTCATGCAATAAGTTAATGATCAGACCAAGACATCCTGTCATTTATGTCTCATCCTTTTCATATTTTGTATCATTTTTGTTTAATTTATTTACATTTCTTTTAATTATCATATTAATATTTGTCTAGTACATATTGTACAACTTGCTGTTTTAACTGTATTTAAAATGTATATATGCATATATTTGTGTGTGTTTTTCCATCTACTTTTATTTATTTATTTATTTATTTATTTATTTATTTATTCATTCATTCATTCATTCATTAGGGACAGTGCATATTGATGAACATCTACAACAACTGCAGCTGTAAATATGCCAGAATATACCACAGATCAAGTGTAACACACAGTAACTTCCTCTGGGATTAATAAAGTATTCTGATTCTGATTATTTTGTCTTTTATAAAACCATAACAAGTCTGCTTTCTTCAACTTTCCCCACTGGTCTGACATTTACAGTAATACTGGTCAAACCACTGGCTGACATGCAGACGTTCATCATACAGTTCTACGTCCACATCTGCGTCTCAAACCCGCCTCCATCATAAACTCTGATTTATGACGTCATCACGTGTGTTTTGTGTGTTTCACCTGTTGAGGAAGGAGTTCCCGAACGCGTTGAGTTTCCTGAACGGCTTCTTGGGGTCAACCACCAGGGCGTTGCCGGGGACAACGCCCTCGTTCTCTCCGTACATGACAGCGATGAATCCATCGGTGGTCGGCTCTGGACCGATCCGCATCCCAGGAAAGTCATGTTCCAGCAGATACCTGAGGACGGAGGTCAGCAGCACCGTTAATATGTAGAGTTTTAGAACAGACACCGGATGAGGACTGATTAAAATAAATAAATAAATAACCCACTACAAATGAAATGAACTGTTTTAATGTTGAAACAGTCTAGGAATTGGACTGTTTCAACCCCAAAGACACAGAAACATAGAACCTCCAGCAGTGTTTTAATTTCTCCATTCAGTCGCTGATTTGTATTAAATAAACTAAAGTTTCTACAATAAAACTTTTGTAAATCTATTCATGTTATACCTCATTATAAAGGTTAGATTCTCCATAATTAAGTCTCTAAGTTTATTTTATAGTATTGCTGAACAACAAAACATAATTATTAAAACAATCACCTGGATAGTGATGGAAGTTAATGGAACTTCCTGGTCAGTCTCATGAGGTCACATGACTGGTCACATGACTGGTCCATTCCATCAGTATGTATATTTGTTATAAAAAAAAAAAAAAAAAAAAAGGAAAACAAAACTGTTTTAATTTAACCTGATGTAGTTCAGGTTGTGTTCTATCCACAAACTAATGAAGTAAATGTTCTAAACTAGAGGTTATTAACTTTAAATGAGGTGTCATTGATTACATTAGTCCTTGTGGTTCTTCAGTTCTAAGCTTTGGAATTTGTTAAATAGGAGAAAATAAACATTAAGTATGTGGAAACAGGTTAAAAGAACCAAAGAAACAGAAACTTTGAATATGTAAAATCGAAAAGCTCTACATAAATGTAATCCATTATTATCATTAGTAGTAGTAGTAGTAGTAGTAGTAGTAGTAGTAATAATAATAATAATAATAATGATAATAATAATAATAAACTGGCTCACATTTACACATATTTCAATATTACTCAGTCCTTAGCATATTTAATAAGAAAAATAACCAGTTCTTCTCTTTCGTGCAGAGACAGAAGTTTCATAAACCAAACAACAGACAAATATCTGTTAAATATACCAAAACTATCGGAGTGGATTTGACAGAATCAAACCCAGAGGTGACAGATGTGCTCTGCTCTAGATCTGCTGTTGGGAGATGTTCACAGACTGTAGGATTTTACATTGATAGATGGTTTTTAGTAGAAGACTCTGTTGTGGTGTTTTGTATTCTAGTGGTTTGAACTCTGTTGTTTCTCTGCTGAAGTTCTAACTCATAATGGTTCAGATGTGTTTCTACCATACGACGCCTCGTCCGTCTGAGGTTTCACTGGTTTTCTTCCGGACCGCATTTGTCTATTTCTCTTTCATTTGACATTGAACTCATCGACTTTTCACACAGTTTTATCCTGTTAAAGAAAAGTGAGAGAGGAAGGAAGACGATGACACAGAGACAGAGATGGGTCTCCAACGTCCTGTTTATCACAGGGTTTCAGATCTTCAAAGAGAACGGGGACGAAGATGAGGATGAAGATGAGGATGAGGATGAAGATGAGGATGAAGATGTGGATGAATGACACCAACACATCGTACGTCCTGGTTCCTCTGTTTGACCTTTGACCTGTTAGTCATGTCTCCTTCAGTTCATCAGAGGGAGAAGAAGAATTTCCGTTATGATCTGGTCTAACAGTCATGTGACCTAACAATGACCCTGACCTTTGACCACATCGTGTTCATGGTGGAGTCCATGTGACCTTCATCATCCATTTGATCTGATGATGATTCAGATCTGATTCCTATTATTCACCAGGTCATCACAAGAACTTCACAGACTCAAACACTATATACCAGACCTGGGCTGAACCTGGGCCTGGGCTGAACCTGGGCCTGGACCTGCACTGAACCTGGGCCTGGACTGAACCTGGGCCTGGACCTGCACTGAACCTGGGCCTGGACTGAACCTGGACTGAACCTGGGCCTGGACCTGCACTGAACCTGGGCCTGGACTGAACCTGGACTGAACCTGGGCCTGGACCTGGACTGAACCTGGGCCTGGACCTGGACTGAACCTGGGCCTGGACTGAACCTGGGCCTGGACCAGTACTGAACCTTGGCCTGGACCTGGGCCTGGACCAGGACTGAACGTGGACCTGGTCTGGATCAGTCTGCTGGTTTCACTTCAGCTCCACCTCAGATGAAGAACTACCAAACACACTGACTCTGCAGTTTATCAGTGAGCTGTTCCCATGATTCATAGTGTTCCTCAGGGCAGGGTGGGGCCCTGGCAGCAGCGACGCACACAGACTCACACAAACGCACACAGACACACACAAATGCACACAGACACACACACACACGTCTGTGGGTCTTTTTATAGAGCTGCTGCTGTGGCTCCTATTGGCTCATTTCTCTGGATCTGTGTTAAAGCTGATCTCAGGTCAGTTCTGCAGCTCCTAAACACAGCACCTGTACTGTTTCGTGTCCATTCAGAGCTGACTTCAGATCAGTTTATCCCGCCGTCCTCTGATGACCTGCTGGTTCCACCGATCGTTACGTTCAAGGACACTCTGAGTCCGACTCACGTCAAACATCGGGTCACATGACCTCCTCCACAGGCGTGTTTACAGACTGAGGTCATGAACGCAGAACATTCAGAGGCGTTACAAAACACAACCTCAATTACAGTGTTTCCATGACAACAGGCCAACGAGGTGGGATCAGGTTTCAGCTCATCTGGGGGTCGGTCTGGTCCAGTTCAGTCCTGAATCTGGATCTGAAGGTCACGGATGTTCAGCAGTCGAATGCGAAGACATCAACATCAGTTCCAAAACGAATCTAGACTTTTAAAGTGTAATTCCACTGACGGCCACTAGATGCTGCTCCTACTGACTGACACTACAATTAACTACACATACCGTCAGTAACAGTCTAACATGAGCCCTTCTGGTATTATTTTTTTCGCAATCAAAACATAAAATGACTTCTGTACCATCATCAGTCAGTAAGCTAGCAGTTAGCATTAGCTCCATCCCATTTGTCCAAATATGGTTACTTCTAGCACACAAAAAAACCCCATCAAAACAAGTGTTCAGAGAAGGCAAAGCTCCGCCAATCACCCTGAATGGTGTGCATGTGTGGATCGACTATTTCTTTTTAAACTATGGACGTGCAAAACAAATTTCATATTTCACGAATTGCATTTTTTTATGATTTTTTGAAAATGGTGCATAAAAAATAACAAAAGTCAACAGAGTGTGACAGAAGAGAAATGGAGCGGAACGATATTTCGTACAAAGTTGAAGCTTGGTACCAGTCATGTGTATGTCAAAATATATTAAATTCCAATCAATATTTGTTGAGTTATATTGAAAAATGTGCGGTAAATGGGATTTTCAATGTTAAATTGAAATGTCCACAGAGTCCACATTCCACAGTGGATGTGGACAATTTTGTGCTAGATACAGGATATTGTTATAAGCTATGGGTGGACCAAATTGGAGGCTAATCAGAGTTGTTTTTAATTTTTGATGAATTTTTCGATAATTGCTCAATGATGAGAGATAGGAAAATTGTAGATTTTGTGACCTTGCTGTGACCTTGAACTTTGGCCTACTTGGCCCAAAATTTAATGGGTTGGTCCCAGGGCCTAGGCCTATCTGTGGGAAGATTTGCTAAAGATGGTTGGAGTAGTTTTCCCGTAAAGTTGCTAACAATCAAACAAACAAACACGCAAGCAAACACACAAAGCAAAGTGATCACAATACCTCCTAGTGGAGGTAACAACATGACAACAACCAAAACACAAACCACTAGGGGTGTAAAAAAATATCGGTTGGCGATATTTCATTTCACAATACTGTATCGATATTTTTAGGTATTTATTCAAATGCAGATATTGTGGAGGTTGATTTTTGGTTTTCTTTTTTGTTTCTATCTTTATTATTATTTAACACTGTTTTATTAAATAATGGTTATTTGAAGCATCCTAAAAGCACTTTTTACATCTGAGAGGCAGATGGTAGTTCTTTCGGAAACTAGGAGAATTAGAAAAATGTTGTGATATAGCATTAGATCCTGTTCTGAACAAATAAAAATGTGTTTAGTATTTGTGCATATTTCTGGTGTAATTCAATCCTTCCAGGAAATAATCTTTAAACAAAAAAATTGCCTTTTTAACAGTATCATGATATATCGTGATGTATCGTATTGTGATCCTAGTATTGTGATTTGTATCGTATCACCAGATTCTTGTCGATACACAGCCCTACAAACCACTGGCCTTAAAATCGCAGCTCAGAAACAACTAGAGACATCACGGTTCCTGCACTATAAGGTTGTGACATTTTATATGTCAGAGGTCAGAGGTCAACTTTACCATCAGCTCATAGTGTTTATAGTTCATTATTCAACACTAGAGCTGCACAATGACTGAAATAACAGATGAACTGATGGTAGGATTCATGGCCGATGCAGATCCTGATGTTTCTTTTGTTACCTTTGGCGACACTGGCCACAGGGTACTGTTATCTGTTGGTCATCTGTCCATCTGTCCATCCGTCCGTCCGTCTAAATACGTTGGCGTGCACTGATAAGTCAGACCGAGGGTTTTCAAGTGTGTGCACGTTACGTTTTTATTACCTCCGCCAAGGAGGTTATGTTTTTGCCAGGGTTTGTTTGTTTGTCTGTCTGTCTGTCTGTTTGTTTGTTTGTCTGTCCGTTAGTGTGCAACATAACTCAAAAAGTTATGGACAGATTTGGATGAAATTTTCAGGGATTGTTGGAAATGGGATAAGGAAGAAATGATTAAATTTTGGTGGTGATCGGGGGTGGGGGGCTCACGGGGGGGGGGGGGGGGGGCACTGATCGTTAGTGTGCAACATAACTCAAAAAGTTATGGACAGATTTGGATGAAATTTTCAGGGTTTGTTGGAAATGGGATAAGGAAGAAATGATTAAATTTTGGTGGTGATCGGGGGTGGGGGGGCCACTGATCAGCCTTGAGGGAGGTCTGCGCTCTCCGAGTGCTTCTAGTTTATTGTGCTTTTCTTGTTATTTATGAGTCTGTCAGTTGTTCATCACATCATCTGTGAATGAACATGGTTTAAAACATTCTTATTTCTAATAAAAACGTTTAATAATGCCCCTGTATTGGTGCATCTCTATGTTGATCTGAAATAAAATGGAGATATTTTGGCTTCAGTGACTCATTGAGACATAAATCATGTTCTATTGGTTTGACTCTGGTTGAAAGTTGTCATATGTTTAAGAAAATACAGTTTTCAGTCCTAATCAGTGAATTTCATTTGATAAAACAGACTCATTGAGCCTGTTTACATGACCATACAAATCTGATAACTGGGAGTAATCCGATAATAGCCGTAATCAGATGTGACGTGTTTCCAGTCACTTCAGAAATGCGATAATAGATAAACCCTGGTTTACATGTTTCAGTCCATTATTTGATTTCTTTCGGAGTACGTACTGGTGTGGACGTAAACACACTCACTGATCCCAGTCTGACGTTTCCAGCTCATCCTGCAGCTGCAGCTCTAATGGTCATGAATCTGATGTCAGATCAGTTTACGGTTGCTATGGTGACTTCCTGTGTGGACATGTAGGTCTGTTAAAACTATAGACATAGCCCTTTGACCTCTGACCCCTGAACCTCCAGACACAACCCTATGTCCATGTGTCTGTCCACAACAGCCCAGTAACAGGAGGGGTCAAAGGTCAAGGTCAAAGGTCGACGGTGAGTGCATTCTTCGTCGGACGTAGATCAGGAAAAGGATTAATGTTACATATATGTTTTATATCCTGATTCTGATTTTCTTCTATAACACACCTAGAGGTAGAACATCTAGAACTGTTATGATAGAGTTCAAAACTACAAAGAACCATCTTTAATCTGTGTCTGATGTGTCTTGTTTTGTCTTTTCCATTGTTTTTGTCTTGTTTTGTCCAATATTAATCATTTCTAACCACAAATACAATGTGTTCGGTTGTGTTTTGTGTAAATCTGGACCACCTGAACATCGTCATCATCTGAAGCCAATGTAAGAAAAACCCACAACACAAACTCCTGCAGGTTAAAGCGGATGAACCGACACCTTCAGAACTGAAATAAACATTAAACTAATACTATTAATGATACAAACAATGACACTAAGTTCATGTAGAAGGTGGAAAATGCCTGCAGAGTCCTCTGAAGATCATGTGACACGTTCAGACCAGAGTCAACGTCAGATCATGAACATTCAGTAAAAGTCAAACAGAGTTCAATGCTTTGCTCATGGGCACTTCAGACGACTGGGATTCAACCACAAACCCCGTCTCCAACACTGAGCTGAACATTGAAACCATATCAACTTCAACATCAGATTTTATCACTATGCTGATTTCGGCTCCGTTCACACAGCAGGTCTAACGCACAATTTAGATTTTTTGGTGAAATCCGATTTTTTTGTGTGTTGGTTCATATTCCACATTAAATGTGACTTCTGTCAGTTTTGTGTCTGAACTGAATGTGACCCTGAAGTGACCCACATGCACTAAAAAAGGTCCTGATGGAATATGTGACCACATAGACACACACTGTGTTTATGGAAATAACACTCCTGGGACACAGAATTATGATGTTTGTCGCATTTCAATGACGTAAACGTCGGATAAATGCGACCTGGCCGTTCAGACTGAAGTCACATTGGAAAATATCAGATACGTATCAGATTTAGGACCACATAAGAAAGTGGTCCAGGTCAGATTTAGGACCACATATGAAAGTGGTCCAGGTCAGATTTAGGACCACATATGAAAATGGTTTGGGTCAGATTTAGGACCACATATGAAAGTGGTCCGGGTCAGATTTAGGACCACATATGAAAGTGGTCCAGGTCAGATTTAGGACCACATATGAAAGTGGTCCGGGTCAGATTTAGGACCACATATGAAAGTGGTCCGGGTCAGATTTAGGACCACATATGCAAGTGGTCTAGGTCAGATTTAGGACCACATATGAAAGTGGTCCGGGTCAGATTTAGGACCACATATGAAAGTGGTCCAGGTCAGATTTAGGACCACATATGAAAGTGGCCCGGGTCAGATTTAGGACCACATATGAAAGTGGTCCGGGTTGGATTAGTGCTGTTCAAACTGTCTGCAACAGATCGGTTCCAGGCCAGAAAAATCAGATTTGGGGCATGTTTACCTGCAGTGTGAACGGAGCCTTCATCTGCTTTCCTTTTTACAGAAATAGCGACTATTCTAACAACTTTTTACATCTTCAGACTAATTCAGTAAATCATAACGCTGTGACTTGTCTTTTAGTTTGTTCATTTGTTCATGAAACGAATAACGCATGAAGCTAAACTGATCAGAACCAGATCAGAATATTAAAATAAACATTAATGCACTTGTTTTTCTTAAATCTCAGCAGGATGGTGATGTATTCAATGTCCAGCTGATAATATAGGAAAATACAGAACTACTCATGGACTGTTTACTTGTAAAGAAAAGCCACAAATACAGAAATATATCCATCAATAAGCCTGGACCTACATATTAAAGTAATTAACACAAGTAATCTATCTGGATTACAGGAGCAGGTTTTAGTATTTTCTCTCACGTCTCAAAACAAACCCTGAAATCTGATTAAATCATCGTCTCTTATTTCATCAAAAAAATTAAACCAACAGACACTTTTTATTCACTGATGTTAAATAAAAGTGAAGTTTCAGAAGAATAAACAAATCCAGTCAGACACATCACAGCATCATTGAGAAAATATTCAGAAAATACTACACTACCCATGATCCCCTGCAGCTCCAGACCATGAAAACACAAAATCAGCCACAAAACAGACACGGTATTTTGTAATTATAAGAAACGTTCAGGCTTTGTATGAATCATTGTCACTAAACTGTTGAAAAAGCAGAAGTAGAAGAGTGGAGTCACATGACATTAAGACGACGGAAAAAACACTTAAAAAAGGAATAAAATACATGAGAAATTGACTAATAATGCTGTTAAAGCCTCAGATATTAGAACTACAAATGACACTTTTATTTGATGTTTCTTTAATTTCATATTTTTGGCTTTTGTTTCAGCAGCTTCACATCACATGACCCAGAGATGAATGACATTTATTTGATTTTATCTCCATATTTTATGTATAAATGATTTTTTTTCCATTGTGTTTTATGTTATATGATTATGACCAATAAAAAGGATGAACTTTTCCCAAAATTACAAAGTAAATGGTTGAAAATGCTTCTTTCTTTAAAGAACATGATGCAGATCTGAGCTGGATTGTCAGATCCGGACTGTGACTGACAGGTTGCCAGTTCTAATCCCAGACGCTGCCTCTGTTATGGATTCAACTCACACAAAACAAACTTGATTTGATGAGATTATGAGCATAAAAACAACCCAAACTGACCTAAACCTGTCATTAATGTCTCTTGTAAACACTAATAAACCATAATATTTAACTTAATTCTATGTTTACCTCAATGCAGGACAATAACAATAATTAAATGGAGTTAAATATTTCACAGGGAGATGAAATCCTTAGTTGAACTGTCAGTGTTCCAGCTCCAACCCAAACTCACTCCAGACTCCACAGGAAAAGAACTCATATTAAGTAATTTAACTATTTTGGCGGCAATTCTAATATTCAAAATAAACTTTAAGGGAAATTCTGATAAAATACATTACACTATTTAATTCGGCTTATACTTGATGCATTAATTATCTCCTTTTTTGCTGATTCGTCAAGTTTTTGAGGAAAATGTGCGTTTGCATCTGAAGCCGCGTCACAGGAGCGACGTGGGTTCATGTGAGATGAGTAGGTGGAAAATCTGTTTGGAAAACACTCAAATACACACATACAAGTGGATTTAGTTAGGCCGAATTAACCACATTAAACTGTTCTTTTATAAACCATGTGATGTTTGGATATAATCCCTGGTTTTGGCTCATATTTGTTCAGATTGTGTTAAACCTCCTGTTTTTCCTTCGGACTCTGGGTCTGATCTGGGTCTGATCTGGCTCGGTTCTGTCACTGCCTCCTCTGTGGACAAACCCAGTCCCGCCTCCACCTGCTCCTCTCCGGTCTGTACCGGGCTCGGTTCGGCTCGTACCTGATGAAGGTGGTCTTCCCGGTGGAGTACTGTCCGACCAGCAGGACCATGGGTTTGCTCTGGAAGTCGGCGGCCTCCAGCGCCGGGGAGTGGAAGTCATGGAACAGGTAGGTGTCCTCCAGCGGCAGCAGCTTCTTGGTGTAGAGGGTCTGCAGCCCCTCGGTCACCGTCTGGTACATCTCCCCCTCCTTGTTCCGGCCTCCCTGCTCCTGTTTGACCCAGCTGAACATCCCTCTGCCTCCTTCAACTCCAAACTACTTCCTGCTTTCGTTGTTTCCAAACGCGTCGGTGCGTTTTTTCTGCGGGTTTACGCTCAGTTTGCGCCTGTTCCGAGCGGAGGTCTGCGGCTCTGGGACGGACTCTGGCTCCGGGGGAGGGGGTCCGCTTTGGACTGGGCTGGTCGTGGACTCGGAGCGGACACAGGCTGCTCTGTTCCACCGGGTCCTCCTACCTGGATCCTGGAGCCCGACGGCGCCGCCCTGCGCTCTGACGCACCGGGATGTGTGCACGCGACGCGTTTCCTGGACGCGGGGTCCACATGGATCCGCATGGATTCCCAAGGACCCGCATAGACCCGCCTACACCCACTGGGACCCACATGGACCCACAGGCACAAGACTGGACCAACATGAAACAGGCTGGACCATATAGATTCACATGGACCCACAAGGACCAGATGGACCAGAATGGACCTGAGGATCCACATAGAGCCACATGGACCTGCAGAGACCTGCATAGACCCACAAGGATTTTCAGGGACTCACATGTACCAGATTGGACCATATGAATTCACATGGACCCACAAGGACCAGATGGACCAGAATGGACCTGAGGGTCCTCATAGAGCCACATGAACCTGCATAGACCTGCATAGACCCACAGGGACTCACATGGACCAGAATGGACTTGAGGATCCACAAGGACGCACATGAACCAGACTGGATCATATGATTTGCATGGACCCACAAGGAACAGATGGACCAGACTGGACCTGAGAATCCACATGGACCTGCATAGACCCACAAGAACCCACAGGAACTCACATGGACCAGACTGGACTTGAAGATCCACACTGACCCACATGGACCCACAGGCACAAAACTGGACTTACATGAACCAGACTGGACCATATGGATCCACATGGACCCATGCAGACCCATATGGACCAGAGTGGACCCATGTGGATCCATGTGGACCCATGTGGACTCTGACTCACATTTCAAACATGTTCAGTTTGTTTAAGGTTCATTCACTGTTTAATTTACTTTATGATGAAGGTTTATTGTCTTTGAGTCTTTATATATTTATTTGTTTTTAATGTGTATTTTATCTTCATATAATTATTCACACACACACATATATATATATATATATATATATATATATATATATATATATATATATATATATATATATATATATATATATATATTATAGGATTGTTTGTAATTCTTACATTATTATGACATTTTAATGTTCGATAAATAATAAAACTTTATATTCTATGTTCATTGTATTGATATAAAAATACTTTCTCATAATAAAAAGTTTTCATCATTTAATGTGAAATGAATTTGTTTCTGTTCAGGGTTTTG
Organism: Sphaeramia orbicularis; assembly: GCF_902148855.1. Classification (NCBI taxonomy): domain Eukaryota; kingdom Metazoa; phylum Chordata; class Actinopteri; order Kurtiformes; family Apogonidae; genus Sphaeramia; species Sphaeramia orbicularis. Next base: position 8,561,983 of record NC_043978.1, on the reverse strand, counting down.
TTTTTTTTCTGGCTGTAAATACTTATTTTTTAATCATAACATGTTTCATTGCCATGTTAAATCTTTTTATTTTTGTTTGAATCACTTTTACATTTTCTTTTTATTTGCTGATGTTTAGTTTGTTTGTTGTAAAACTGGTTTGACTGGTTGTGAATCATGTCTTTATTATTTTTCTTAATCTCAGTCTCAATTTAATTTGCTGAGTTTTTCTTAAATAAATCCAGTTTTTTGCGGCTGTAGGTTTCTCTGTCCTTTGTCTCCCTCTGGTGGATGAAACACAAAACTGCATCACAAATAGAATTTAGAAATAATAAAAATACTGTTTATACTGATTCGACTTAAACATATTTTAGAAACACTAATGTGGTTTTAGTAAAAATCCTTCATCTTTCTTCTTCTTCTTTTTCAGCTGTTAAAATAAAACCATTTTACAAATTTAAACCACAGAATCCCAATGTCAACATTAAATAAAAAAAACAAAACAACAGTCACTGAAATGTCTTTAAAACACAATAAAATCTGTAACAGGAAGAAAATTAGATTAAATTCAGGCCGACACCGATCTTCACATGATCAAATATTGTTTTTATCAAATATCATAAATTCTAACAACTTTTGTCAATATTACATAAATATAAATTGGTGTGGTTGTAAAAGCCAGGTTTTTGATTGGTTAAAGTAGACAGCAGTTTGGACTGGTTAAAGGCTGTGGATATTGTTTTCGTCCGACGTGGCGTTCCCCAAGGCTCTGTTCTCGGGCCGTTGTTATTTCTTATTTAAAAAAAAAAAAACACAAAATTACCTTTTAAAGCAGATTTAACAACATATTCAGTTAATTTACAAATTATTCACCAGGTTTAGATTCAACATTAGCTTTTTTTCCTAAAATTCACATTGTTTTAATTGTTTTTGGCTCTCAAATAAAAAACAAAAACAGCCACTGACATGTCTTTAAAACACAATAAAATCTGAGATTAAACTCAGGCTGACACCAATCTTCACATGATCATATATATATATATATATATATATATATATATATATATATATATATATATATATATATATATATATATATATATATATATATATATATATATATATCTCAACTTTCATCAACTTTATAAACTTTTGTCAATATTAAATAAATATAAATTGATGTGGTTGTAAAGCCAGGTTTTTGATTTGTTGAGGTAGACAGCAGTTTGGACTGATTAAAGGCTGTGGATGTTGTTGTCATCTAACGTGGTGTTCCCCAAGGCTCTGTTCTCAGGCCATTGTTGTTTCTCATAAAAAAACACAAAACGACCCTTTACAGCAGACTTAACAACGTATTTAGGTCATTTACAAATTATTCACCAGGTTTAGATTCAATATTAGCTTTTTTCTTCCTAAAAATCACATTGTTTTGATTGTTTTTGGCTTTAGAATAAAAACAAAAAACAAAAACAGGCACTGACATGTCTTTAAAACACAATAAAATCTGTAACCGAAAGAAAATGAGATTAAACTCAGACAGACAATGATCTTCACATGATCAGATATTGTTTTTATCAACTTTCATCAACTCTTATCAACTTTTGTCAATATTACATAAATATAAATTGATATGGTTGTAAAAGCCAGGTTTGTGATTGGTTAAAGTAGACAGCAGTTTGGATTGGTTAAAGGCTGTGGATATTGTTTTCGACTGACGTGGTGTTCCCCAAGGCTCTGTTCTCAGGCCGTTGTTATTTCTTATTGGTATAAATCCATCATTACAGATGAGTGGCCACCAGGGGCAGTACTGGGATGCAGAATTCTCTCCATCACTTGTTAATATTTGTCCGTCTCTTTCTGTTTTTCAAGAGTAAAGCAAGGCATCATTGATTTTTTTTTCTCCCAGCATGCTTTGTTTTTTTGTAGTTTTCAGAGCAAATGTAAATGTTCCAGGTTTTTTTTTTTTGGTTATTATTAGTTTTAGTTCATGTTCAGTCTCATTAAACATCACTTTGACTTCAGTATATTCTCTAAAAGCTCTTAAAACACACTGATTATTTCTCATTAAATTCTTTTAGTTTTATTTCATGTCTGTCATTTGTATCTTTGATTATTGTCTTGTTTATTCTGACTCTGGAGAAATAATTTTTATAAATCTCTTGGGTTCTATTTTTTTTCATCTGTTCAGTTTATTGTCTTCTGACTTACTTTTTTCTTGCTTTTCTTTTATTGTGCGAACAAATAATAATAATTTTTTAAAAAATCCAATAAACCTAGAGAAAGAAGAAGAAAAGTCATGGATTTAGAATAAATCACCTTTAAGCTTTATATATATATATATTTTTTTAATTCTTTCTTATTCTGTCAAAGCTTTTCTTTATAAATCGATTGGTTTAATTTATTCATTTAACAGAAAATGGTGAAAATTTTGATGTAGTTTGATCCAAATATATATGGGAAGAAAATATTAACATTTAACAAACTTACAAAAGAAAAAAAGTTAGACAAAAAATAGAGTAATGATAAGTAACTACAGATTAATTTAACAGTCAGCGTCTAATAGTTTAATATTTAAGGCTGTAGTTTTATCTTAAGGCTGGAAAATAATCTAAAGTTCATGTTTTATTTCATCTGTAGAAATAAAAACCAAACTTATTCAACATAAAACCTAGAATTTAATCAGTTCAGTGTTTGTCCAGGAGAAGGCGCCACACGCCTTTCAAAAACCACCAGAACCAACTGTAAAAAACTGTTTTTTATTGGAAAACACAAGAAAAAAACAGGTAATAAATACAGAAAAAGACAGAATCAACAGTTAATACCAAACCCATCAGAGGTTTTATTACAAAAAGACAGAAAATCTGAGTTTTCAAGGATTTTTCTTTTATAAAAAAACACAAAACAACCCTTTAAAGCTGATTTAACGACGCATTCTGATCATTTACAAATTATTCACCAGGTTTAGATTCAGTATTAGTCGTTTTTCTTCCTAAAAAAATCACATTGTTTTGATTGTTTTTGGCCCTAAAATAAAATAAAAAAAAAAAAAAAAAAAAAAACAGCCACTGACATGTCTTTAAACATAATAGAATCTTTATCAAGAAGAAAATGAGATTAAACTCAAGCAGATGATGATCTTCACATGATCAAATATTGTTTTTATCAACTTTCCGCAAGCGTAGATCAAATTAAAACTCATTCAAGGCAAAAATAAACCATTATTTTAACCGACAGATTATTAAAACTGACAGACTTAATTAAAAAAAGGCCAGAAATAAACAGATTCAGGTTAAAATTAAAGCACACTGATAAAATACAAAGCGTTATTTGGCACAATTCATTCATTCATTAAAACATGTTTCCAAAATCGGCCTTAAAATAAAGAGAAGAAATGATAAAAATGTGAAAGTATTAAAAGTGAACAGACTGTACATCAGGAAAATCACAAAACGACAAAAACAACAAACCCAGAAATATTCATGTTTATGAGTCGTTATAATGAGAAAAAGACGAGAAACTGATGGAGATAATTTAAGGTTTTCAGTGTATTTTTGTTGATTTTTTAAATATTTTATTTGTTTCTATTATTGACAGATAAGTTTAAGATGCTGTGAAATAAGTGTTTTTGTTTTAAATCCATTAAAAACCATTTGATCCATTAAAGCTGAAGAAAAAACTAAATGAAGAAGCAAATTTTAGAACATTTTAAGACGCGTTAATGGAGGAAATGAAAATGTATTGATGAATTTAAATGATTTTACAGTTTAATATTCAAGAAGCAGATCCAGGTCCAGGTCCAGGTCCAGGTCCAGGTCCAGGTCTGGATATAGAGACCTAGACCCGGACCAGATCCAGATCCAGGTCCAGGTCTGGGTCTGGATATGGAGACCCAGACCCAGACCAGATCCAGCTCCAGCTCCAGCTCCAGCTCCAGCTCCAGCTCCAGGTCCCTATCCAGAAACCAGACCTAGACCCAGACCAGATCTAGGTCCATATCCAGACCCAGACCAGATCCAGGTCCATATCCAGACCCATGGCCAATGGAAGACGCAGCCTCAGGTCACCTGATGACCAGATGCTAACAGATGCTAACAGATGCTAACACCACGTTTACATCCCTCTCATCTGTGAAACTATTAAACTGTAACAACATTTATGATCATTATAAACTGTTTTTATAATTCGGTAAAAAGTTTGGGACATAAACATAAACGTCCTCAGGTTTAGTTCTACCTTTAGTTTTTTTTGTAAAATGTGTCAAATGTCCAGATCTTTGGCGAAGCGGGGCTTAATATTTACACTTTCTGTTTTCTTTAACGTCTCCTTTTATTTATTTATCGTCTGTTGAATTAAACCAGATTTAAGTTAAATCTGTTCATGATTCGTTATCGACATCAGGTTTATTTTATTTTCTACTGATCATTAAACTACTCCTTCATTAAATAGAAACTGCCTTTGTGTGTGTGTGTTTGTATGTGTGTTTAAGTGTGTGTATATGTGTGTTTGTGTGTGTGTTCATATGTTGGATCCGACAGTATTTACAGAATGTGTTGGTTTGTGTTTCAGTGTGTGTAGTTGTGTCAGTTGTTGTGTGTCTGTTGTTGAAGTCTCTGCAGATTGTGTGTTTATTATTGTGTGTATGTAGTTGTGTGTCTGTCTGTGTGCAGTTGTGTCGTCATACGCAGGTGTGTCTGTTAGTTGTTGTCATGGAAGCCTGTGCAGATTGTGGGTTTTCAGATTGTGGTAGTTGTGTGTCTGTCGTTGTGTGTCCTTACATCCGTGGTTGTGTCATCACTGTGTGGTTGTGTGTCTGTAGTTGTGTGTCTGTCACCTTGCCGTCGTTGTGTGTTTGTGTGTCTGTTGTGTTAGTTCTTGTCGTTGAAGTCTCGGCAGATCCCTCGGACCACCGCTGGGACTATCTCAGCGAGGCCGATGAAGTCTCTGGTGAAGAAGGTGTGGCCTTCTTTGGGTTCGGATGCCATGGCCTTCAGGTCCTCCAGAGGAGCCCAGGCCACACCCACAGAGAAGATGGTGATGCCTGATTGGTGGAGACGTGTCAGTGTGAGGAATGTGTCAACCTGCTGAACCTTCAGGTCTTTGTAAGGTGCTCACCTTTCTTCTGTCCTTCCAGAGCCGGAAGCTGGACGTCGTCGTACGATTGGCCATCGGTGATGATGATGAGGAAGTTCCGACCCGGTCCAGTCCGTCTGTCGGACGCAAAATCATGTTAAAGTATGAAGAACAAAGAACAAAAACGTTTAAGCAATTTAACACCAAGTAACTTTAAAAAAACTCTAATGTTTGAAAAAGTAGATGCACTCGAATCGGCACCTGGTAGGATCTCCAAAGGTAAACTGGTGCTTAGGGGGCGGCCTAGGGGAGGGGCAGGACAAACCCATATACCCTTGCCCAGATCAGGGTTACCAGGGCCCCACTCTGGAACCTGGTGTGGGGGAGGGGCTCCTCAGCGAGTGCCCATAGGTCTGGGTACATCGGACTCACCTCCTTTGGCCCCAGCCTTCTTGGAGTCTCTTGGTGCTGGAAGGTCCGGTGCTCAGGGGTCTGAGGGAAGTCGGGTCATGGAGTCTGAATGGACCGTGTTCAGAACCTCCGCTGCCAAAGCATCTGCGTGGAGCTGCTGGTGAATATTGTGTTGGAATTCACCCGGTTATGGACACCAGCTGTAAGGGATGTGGTCAAGCTGAAGGTGGAGTCCTACAGGGACTGGTTGGTTCCTGGGACTGTGGACGCTGCTGACTGGTACCGACAGGCCAGTAAGTCCACAACTTTGACAGTTGCTGAGGTAAAAAGTTCAATGAGGCCTTGGAGCAGGACTTTGGGTCCGCCTCTAAGAAGTTCTGGTAAACCGTCAGATGACTGAGGATGAGGAGGTGGGGCTCCACAAACACTGAACAGTGAGGATGGAGTTCTACTGACCAAAACTGGGGATGTCATCAGACGGTGGAAGGACTACTTTGAGGATGTCCTAAATCCTGCTTTCACATCTTCTGTGGTGGAAGCAGAGTCCTGGGAGTCTGAGCTGGACTCGCCCAGCACCCAGGCGGGGGCTGGGGAAGTTGGGAAACTCCTCGTGGCTTTGGGGGTGATCCATCCTGAGTTCTTTACTTCTCTAGATGTTGTGGGGCTGTCTTGGTTGACGTGCCTCTTCAACATCAGGTGGAGGTCAAGGTTCTAATAGTTTTGGATTTTTCATTCTAGTTTAGTTTTATTTAGTTTTGACTTTTTTTTCTCTAATTCAGTTAGTTTTAATTAGTTTTTAGAGCAGGTTTGATAGTTTTTATTCGTTTTCATTTTTTTTCTAAATGCTTAGCATTAGTTTAGTATTTTATATTTTTTGTATTTTTTAGTATTTTAGTTTTGTCGTATCTTTTCTCTTCTTCTCCGTCGTATTCAAATAAATCCCAGACAGGACTCTGCTGCTTTCTCCCAACTTTAGTCTCCATGTTTCCAGGTAGAGTGGGGACCAGAAGACGACTGGAAACCACAAGTGACGGACCGTCAAGTGTTGTATGGTGCCGCTAGCTCAAATTGTTAGAGCGAAATAAGTCACTTTCGTATCAGTCTGACTTTGACAAAGACGAAAACGAAGGGAATTTTATCCATAATTTTTATCCATTTTAGTTAGTTTTGTAAACACACAATACAGTTTCAGTTAGCTTTTTTTTTCTTTTAATTATAGTTTTTATTTATTTCAGTTAATGAAAATGTTTTTTCAATTCTAGTTTTCATCATTTCGTTAGTTTTCATTAACGATAACTACCTTGGTGGAGGTCAGGGACAGCGCCATCAGACAGGGTGGTGGTTCCCCTTTTAAAGAAGCGGGACCAGAGGGTGAGTTCCATCTCCAGGGGGATCACAGTCCTCAGCCTCCCTGGGAAGGTCCACACCAGGGAACTGGAGTGGAAGGTCCCCTGATAGTCAAACCTCGGAGTCAGGAGGAACAATGTGGTTCTCAACCTGGTCATGGAGAACTGGACCAGCTCTTCACCCTCTGCAGAGTCCTAGAGGGTTCATGGGAGTTTATCTGGTCCACATGTGTTTTGGAGAAGGCATCGACAGGGGGGTGAACCAAAAACAGAAGCTCTCAGTTTAACGACTGATCGACGTTCCTACCCTTACATATGATCACGACCTGTGAGTAATGATCCCTATGAACCGGATCAGAGTGGACTCTACCTGAACAGGTTCTGGACTTGACCTGAACAGCTTCTGGACTCTACCTGAACAGGTCCTGGATGGTGTGTTTTACCTGAACAGGTTCTGGATGGCGTAGGTGATGCCGGCGCCGGTTGCCGTCCCTCCGCTCATGTAGCTGATCCTCCTCAGGGCGTTGATGGTGTCCTCCTTCCTGGGGTGGTCGAACAGGCCGAACTCCAGCCTCTGGTCGTAGGTGAACTGGACCGCACCTAAACCAGAGCCACAGAACCAGGACACGCACATTCAGACCCGGGTCCATCACCAGTTCAATAAGAATGACTTCATGTTCTGAGTCTGACCGATACGAGCTCCGATGTCTGAGATGTCGAAGCTTCTGGCGATTCCTGCCAGGAAGTCGAGCATCATCCTGAAGTTGGAGTCTCCGATGCTGGAGGATCCGTCGATGAGGAAACCGATGTTCACCGAGTTATAACAGGTTTTACCTGAAAACAGACGCACACTTTTGGTTTTGTGTTTCATCTGCACCGGTGATAAATAAACATTTTCCAGGTGTTTTGGAGACTCATGACACGATATAACAGTGATAAATAATAATAATAATAATAATAATAATAATAATAATAATAATAATAATAATAATAATAATACATCAGTTTTATGTAGCATTTTTCTAGGTACTCAAAGACTTAGATATTGAAGTGAAATTGTTCAGAGGAAGCACATCTGTAAAACACGTACATGGCTGACAGCGACGGTAAAGAACATGTTCTGTTTCAGCTGTTTTTTGAAAATGACGAACCTCAGCATCAAAGATTCACAACCAACGTTCTAATAGTTTTGGAATTTTCATTATAGTTTAGGTTTATTTAGTTTTGACTTTTTTTTCTCTAATTTAGTTCGTTTTAATTCATTTTTTGAGCAGGTTTGATAGTTTTTATTAGTTTTCATCTTTTTCTAAATGCTTAGTTTTAGTTTAGTTTTAGTTTTGTTGTATCTTTTCTCTTCTTCTCCGTCATATTCAAATAAATCCCAGACAGGACTCTGCTGCTTTCTCCCAACTTTAGTCTCCATGTTTCCAGGTAGAGTGGGGACCAGAAGACGACTGGAAACCACAAGTGAACACAAGTGACGGACCGTCAAGTGTCATTTGGTGCCGCTAGCTAAAATTGCTAGAGCAAAATAAATCGATTTCATATCAATCCGACATTGACAAAGACAAAAATGGAGGGAATTTTATCCATAATTTTTATCCGTTTTAGTTAGTTTTGTAAACACACAATACAGTTTCAGTTAGTTATGTTTTTTCTATTAATTATAGTTTTTATTTATTTCAGTTAACGAAAATGTTTTTACAATTCTAGTTTTCGTCATTTTGTTCGTTTTCGTTAACAATAATAACTTTGTTCATAACCAGATCAAACACAAACATTGGTGATAATTTGTAAATCACAGGTAACACACACTTATTTACACTGGTTTATGCAGGACTGATGTCATAAACACATCATTGCTGTGTTCATGTCACAGTTGAAGTATGGGAATTATCAGTTTCAACATCAACACGATAAATCCAACTGAGGAACAAATCAAATCTACAAAGTAAACGTGCCATCGAAAACATCACAAAGGGTTTTTTCTTCTGTCATTTATTCCGTGTGTGCAGTAGTTTTAAGAATATATTCACTAAACGACTTCACTATTAAACAGGAAATGATCAAAAATCTAACATAAGAAACAAGGAAAAATGAAATGGGTCGACTTAATGTACAAAAGTATTTGTTGTTTTAAATCTGAGGCTGAGACGAGTTTATTAATGAATGAATAGTTTTCTGTCTAATAAAGTTAAACTCATTCATCTGATTAAATACTCAGTCTCCATTAGGGCTGTAAGAAAATATCAGTTTTGCAATGTATCATGATATTTCATTTTACAATACTGTGTCGATATTAAAAAATACTGTATCTATATTTTTAGGTATTTATTCAAATGCAGATATTGTGAAGGTTCATTTTTATTTTTTGTTTTTCTTTTTTTATATTTTATTTATTCTTATTTAACACTCTTTTATTAAATAATGTTAGTTCCTTTGTTGGGATTGAACAAAAATACTGTTCTGATGTTAGTTCTGAACTAATAGAATATGAACATTTGAACAGGATCTTAAACTGTAATGTCTGTAAAACAGAATTTCAGTTTGAACACAGGAACATTTTGTGCCATAGCATTAGATCCTGTTGGGATCAAATAAAAATGTGTTTAATATTTGTGTATATTTCTGGTGTAGTGTAATTATTCAAGGAAATAATCATTTTTAAAAAAAGAAACAAACAAAAATTTGCCTTTTTAACAGTATCATGATATATCGTGATATATCGTATCGTGATCCTAGTATTGAGATTTGTATCATATCGCCAGATTCTTGCTGATACACAGCCCCAGTCTCCATCCGACACCCATACAGAGCAGATCTGACTGATGTGAGTCTACATGACGTGGGTGGAGGCGGGGTGGGGGGCGTGTCTTACTGCAGAGGAGGCCGTCCAATGAGCAGAGCCTCTGGGTGAGCGGTTTGACGTGTTTGGTGGTGCTGAACCAGCTGGGGATGGAGTAACTGAAGTGGGCGTTGTCTTTACAAACGGCCTGAGGACGACAACACAACCACACAAACATCACACACGTCCACGTTTACACCGGGTCATGTGACCTCTGACTGAGGCCCCTCCCCCTCAGAACCACCTCCACCTGTTCTATGTCTTCTGCAGGTGGTGTTGGCGGTTCTGTCAGGGAAAAACACAGTTGACTGGATTTGAAGAATCATTCAGTTCTTCATCAGAACCAACTGAAAATATTCCAAACACAGAATCATATGTAGAAACAGACCGTTTTATTTCTTTGTGTGTGGAAGTAAACTGATAATTAAAATAATAAATGTTAAACCATTATATCTTTACATGTTAAAGCAGGTTTGGTCATGTTTTAAACACATCAGATGGTTTTATGTACGTTACTATGAATATCACTGATCTACAGTTTATTATAAATGATCTTCATCAGATTAGATCTGTTAAATTTTACATAATTTAATCAAATGAATGTAAAACAAACAACCAAAGAGCTGTGTATCTGATGATTCAAAGTATATGATGAAGTGTTAATACACAAATATACTGTTTTGTTTTTGCTCATTTGGATGATTATTTTCCTTTATTATTATTATCATCATTATTATTATTATCATTATTATTATTATTATTATTATTATTATTATTATTATTATTATTATTATTGTTATTATTTCATTCACTTCTTTCATTATTCTCTTCATTTTATTCATTATTTTATTCATTTATGTTCATTTTGTTGATTCATTTCTTAATTGTGTTAATTATCTTCCTCATTTTCTTCTTTATTTTGTTCATTTATGTTCATTTTGTTGTTTAATTTCTTCATTTTGTTAATTATCCTTCTCATTTTCTTCATTATTTTGTTCATTTTGTTGTTTTTAAGTTATGCTCATTTTGATGATTATTTTCCCTGTTTTTTATTATTTTATTCATTTCTTTGATTAAAAGTCGTTGTATAGTAAAGTGGTAAAAGACAAAACAAGATGAAGTCAACGTAAACAAGTTGAATGTACTTGTAGTCTATGAATGTGTTTATTTTAATTTAGTTATTAATTTAATTTCTTTGGATTAAATCATTTCAATCTGACTCTTATTTAATGAACAGTTTTGTGTCTTGTTTATGTGACCATGTGACTAAAACACAGATGAACAGATGGATCAGAACTTAAAGGCGTATGTTGATGATGATGATGGTGTGTTTGGTCATGTGACTCTGCTGTGGGTTCTGTGTCTTTCACCTTCTGGACAAAGTCCTTGTCTCGGACCATTCCCAGCTCCTCGGGCGCCGGTTTGGCCACGGACACCATGAACACGTTGATGCCGGACTCTCGGGCCAACATGGCCGCCTGCTCTAGGTCGTCGGAGGGCCAGCCGTCAATCAAAACCACCATGACCCGGGGGTGGCCCCGCCTCCCGCCGTTCTCCTGGGTGTAGAAGGTCTCGGCCGTGTGCATGATGGCTTTACCTGCAGGAAAACGACAGGGGATGCTCCCATCAGCCTCTGCTGCACACACACTGCAGGGGATCATGGGAGATGTAGTGTCTTCAAACACTGGGTTCATTCTGTATGGAACCGTTCCTCATGTTCTGATCCGACTCAGGGAACTGAATCTGGACCCCAGATGTTCAGGATTAAAAAGGGTCCTGTGTTTGTGTGTGTTACCTGTGTTTGTGTGTTTATTACATGTGTTTGTGTTTATTACCTGTGTTTGTGTGTGTTACCTGTGTTTGTGTGTTTATTACATGTGTTTGTGTTTATTACCTGTGTTTGTGTGTGTTACCTGTGTTTGTGTTTGTTACCTGTGTTTGTGTGTGTTACCTGTGTTTGTGTTTATTACCTGTGTTTGTGTGTGTTACCTGTGTTTGTGTGTGTTACCTGTGTTTGTGTGTTTATTACATGTGTTTGTGTTTATTACCTGTGTTTGTGTGTGTTACCTGTGTTTGTGTTTGTTACCTGTGTTTGTGTGTGTTACCTGTGTTTGTGTGTTTATTACATGTGTTTTTGTGTTTATTACCTGTGTTTGTGTGTGTTACCTGTGTTTGTGTGTTTATTACATGTGTTTTTGTGTTTATTACCTGTGTTTGTGTGTGTTACCTGTGTTTGTGTGTTTATTACATGTGTTTTTGTGTTTATTACCTGTGTTTGTGTGTTTATTACCTGCGTTTGTGTGTTTATTACATGTGTTTGTGTTTATTACCTGTGTTTGTGTGTGTTACCTGTGTTTTTGTGTTTATTACCTGTGTTTCTGTGTTTATTACCTGTGTTTGTGTGTGTATTACCTGCGTTTGTGTGTTTATTACCTGCGTTTGTGTGTTTATTACCTGTGTTTGTGTGTTTATTACCTGCGTTTGTGTGTGTATTACCTGTGTTTGTGTGTGTATTACCTGTGTTTGTGTGTTTGTTATATGTGTTTGTGTGTTTGTTACCTGTGTTTGTGTGTGCATTACCTGTGTTTGTGTGTGTATTACCTGTGTTTGTGTGTTTGTTATATGTGTTTGTGTGTTTGTTACCTGTGTTTGTGTGTGTATTACCTGTGTTTGTGTGTGTATTACCTGTGTTTGTGTGTTTGTTATATGTGTTTGTGTGTTTGTTACCTGTGTTTGTGTGTTTATTACCTGTGTTTGTGTGTGTATTACCTGTGTTTGTGTGTGTATTACCTGTGTTTGTGTGTGTATTGCCTGTGTTTGTGTGTTTATTACGTGTGTTTGTGTGTTTATTACCTGTGTTTGTGTATTACCTGTGTTTGTGTGTGTGTTACCTGTGTTTGTGTGTTTATTTCCTATGTTTGTGTGTGTGTTACCTGTGTTTGTGTGTTTATTACCTGTGTTTGTGTGTTTATTACCTGTGTTTGTGTGTTTGTTACCTGTGTTTGTGTGTTTATTACCTGTGTTTGTGTGTTTATTACCTGTGTTTGTGTGTTTGTTACCTGTGTTTGTGTGTTTGTTACCTGTGTTTGTGTGTGTGTTACCTGTGTTTGTGTGTTTATTACCTGTGTTTGTGTGTTTATTACCTGTGTTTGTGTGTGTATTGCCTGTGTTTGTGTGTTTATTACTTGTGTTTGTGTGTTTATTACCTGTGTTTGTGTGTTTGTTACCTGTGTTTGTGTGTGTGTTACCTGTGTTTGTGTGTGTGTTACCTGTGTTTGTGTGTTTATTACCTGTGTTTGTGTGTTTATTACCTGTGTTTGTGTGTTTGTTACCTGTGTTTGTGTGTGTATTACCTGTGTTTGTGTGTTTGTTACCTGTGTTTGTGTGTGTGTTACCTGTGTTTGTGTGTGTATTACCTGTGTTTGTGTGTTTATTACCTGTGTTTGTGTGTGTGTTACCTGTGTTTGTGTGTGTATTGCCTGTGTTTGTGTGTTTATTACTTGTGTTTGTGTGTTTATTACCTGTGTTTGTGTGTTTGTTACCTGTGTTTGTGTGTTTATTACCTGTGTTTGTGTGTTTATTACCTGTGTTTGTGTGTTTGTTACCTGTGTTTGTGTGTTTGTTACCTGTGTTTGTGTGTGTGTTACCTGTGTTTGTGTGTTTATTACCTGTGTTTGTGTGTGTATTGCCTGTGTTTGTGTGTTTATTACTTGTGTTTGTGTGTTTATTACCTGTGTTTGTGTGTTTGTTACCTGTGTTTGTGTGTGTGTTACCTGTGTTTGTGTGTGTGTTACCTGTGTTTGTGTGTTTATTACCTGTGTTTGTGTGTTTATTACCTGTGTTTGTGTGTTTGTTACCTGTGTTTGTGTGTGTATTACCTGTGTTTGTGTGTTTGTTACCTGTGTTTGTGTGTGTGTTACCTGTGTTTGTGTGTGTATTACCTGTGTTTGTGTGTTTATTACCTGTGTTTGTGTGTGTGTTACCTGTGTTTGTGTGTGTATTGCCTGTGTTTGTGTGTTTATTACTTGTGTTTGTGTGTTTATTACCTGTGTTTGTGTGTTTGTTACCTGTGTTTGTGTGTGTGTTACCTGTGTTTGTGTGTGTATTGCCTGTGTTTGTGTGTTTATTACTTGTGTTTGTGTGTTTATTACTTGTGTTTGTGTGTTTATTACCTGTGTTTGTGTGTTTATTACCTATGTTTGTGTGTTTATTACCTGTGTTTGTGTGTTTGTTACCTGTGTTTGTGTGTTTATTACCTGTGTTTGTGTGTTTATTACCTGTGTTTGTGTGTGTGTTACCTGTGTTTGTGTGTTTGTTATATGTGTTTGTGTGTTTGTTACCTGTGTTTGTGTGTTTATTACATGTGTTTGTGTTTATTACCTGTGTTTGTGTGTGTTACCTGTGTTTGTGTGTTTATTACATGTGTTTTTGTGTTTATTACCTGTGTTTGTGTGTGTATTACCTGCGTTTGTGTGTTTATTACCTGCGTTTGTGTGTTTATTACATGTGTTTGTGTTTATTACCTGTGTTTGTGTGTGTTACCTGTGTTTTTGTGTTTATTACCTGTGTTTGTGTGTGTATTACCTGCGTTTGTGTGTTTATTACCTGTGTTTGTGTGTTTATTACCTGTGTTTGTGTGTTTATTACCTGTGTTTGTGTGTTTATTACCTGCGTTTGTGTGTGTATTACCTGTGTTTGTGTGTGTATTACCTGTGTTTGTGTGTTTGTTATATGTGTTTGTGTGTTTGTTACCTGTGTTTGTGTGTGTATTACCTGTGTTTGTGTGTGTATTACCTGTGTTTGTGTGTGTATTACCTGTGTTTGTGTGTGTATTGCCTGTGTTTGTGTGTTTATTACGTGTGTTTGTGTGTTTATTACCTGTGTTTGTGTATTACCTGTGTTTGTGTGTGTGTTACCTGTGTTTGTGTGTTTATTACCTGTGTTTGTGTGTGTGTTACCTGTGTTTGTGTGTTTATTTCCTATGTTTGTGTGTGTGTTACCTGTGTTTGTGTGTTTATTACCTGTGTTTGTGTATTACCTGTGTTTGTGTGTTTGTTACCTGTGTTTGTGTGTGTGTTACCTGTGTTTGTGTGTTTATTACCTGTGTTTGTGTGTTTATTACCTGTGTTTGTGTGTTTGTTACCTGTGTTTGTGTGTGTGTTACCTGTGTTTGTGTGTTTATTACCTGTGTTTGTGTGTGTGTTACTTGTGTTTGTGTGTTTATTACCTGTGTTTGTGTGTTTATTACCTGTGTTTGTGTGTTTATTACCTGTGTTTGTGTGTTTGTTACCTGTGTTTGTGTGTTTATTACCTGTGTTTGTGTGTGTATTACCTGTGTTTGTGTGTTTGTTACCTGTGTTTGTGTGTGTGTTACCTGTGTTTGTGTGTGTATTACCTGTGTTTGTGTGTTTATTACCTGTGTTTGTGTGTGTGTTACCTGTGTTTGTGTGTGTATTGCCTGTGTTTGTGTGTTTATTACTTGTGTTTGTGTGTTTATTACCTGTGTTTGTGTGTTTGTTACCTGTGTTTGTGTGTGTGTTACCTGTGTTTGTGTGTGTATTGCCTGTGTTTGTGTGTTTATTACTTGTGTTTGTGTGTTTATTACTTGTGTTTGTGTGTTTATTACCTGTGTTTGTGTGTTTATTACCTGTGTTTGTGTGTTTATTACCTGTGTTTGTGTGTTTGTTACCTGTGTTTGTGTGTTTATTACCTGTGTTTGTGTGTTTATTACCTGTGTTTGTGTGTGTATTACCTGTGTTTGTGTGTTTGTTACCTGTGTTTGTGTGTGTGTTACCTGTGTTTGTGTGTGTATTGCCTGTGTTTGTGTGTTTATTACTTGTGTTTGTGTGTTTATTGCCTGTGTTTGTGTGTTTATTACGTGTGTTTGTGTGTTTATTACTTGTGTTTGTGTGTTTATTGCCTGTGTTTGTGTGTTTATTACCTGTGTTTGTGTGTGTGTTACCTGTGTTTGTGTGTTTGTTACCTGTGTTTGTGTGTGTGTTACCTGTGTTTGTGTGTGTGTTACTTGTGTTTGTGTGTGTGTTACCTGTGTTTGTGTGTTTATTACCTGTGTTTGTGTGTTTATTACCTGTGTTTGTGTGTTTATTACCTGTGTTTGTGTGTGTGTTACCTGTGTTTGTGTGTTTATTACCTGTGTTTGTGTGTTTATTTCCTGTGTTTGTGTGTGTGTTACCTGTGTTTGTGTGTTTATTACCTGTGTTTGTGCGTGTATTACCTGTGTTTGTGCGTGTATTACCTGTGTTTGTGTGTTTATTACCTGTGTTTGTGCGTGTATTACCTTTGTTTGTGCGAATAAACTGTGTTTGTGTATTACCTGTGTTTGTGTGTTTGTTACCTGTGTTTGTGTGTGTGTTACCTGTGTTTGTGTGTTTATTACCTGTGTTTGTGTGTTTATTACCTGTGTTTGTGTGTTTATTACCTGTGTTTGTGTGTTTGTTACCTGTGTTTGTGTGTTTGTTACCTGTGTTTGTGTGTGTATTGCCTGTGTTTGTGTGTTTATTACCTGTTTGTGTGTTTGTCACCTGTGTTTGTGTGTTTATTACTTGTGTTTGTGTGTGTATTAACTGTGTTTGTGTGTTTATTACTTGTGTTTGTGTGTGTATTACCTGTGTTTGTGTGTGTATTACCTGTGTTTGTGTGTTTATTACTTGTGTTTGTGTGTTTATTACCTGTGTTTGTGTGTGTATTGCCTGTGTTTGTGTGTTTATTACCTGTGTTTGTGTGTTTATTACCTGTGTTTGTGTGTTTGTTACCTGTGTTTGTGTGTGTATTGCCTGTGTTTGTGTGTTTATTACCTGTTTGTGTGTTTGTCACCTGTGTTTGTGTGTTTATTACTTGTGTTTGTGTGTTTATTACTTGTGTTTGTGTGTGTATTAACTGTGTTTGTGTGTTTATTACTTGTGTTTGTGTGTGTATTACCTGTGTTTGTGTGTGTATTACCTGTGTTTGTGTGTTTATTACTTGTGTTTGTGTGTTTATTACCTGTGTTTGTGTGTGTATTACCTGTGTTTGTGTGTTTATTACCTGTGTTTGTGTCTCCGCCCAGGTACGCCACCTCCTTGATGGCGAACAGCAGCTCTTTGGGTTGGGTGTAGTTGGTCAGTAGGAACTCAGTCTGTGGTGAACCACTGCACACAGTACACAAAATCACACAAAAAATACACAAATAACACACAAAGAACAACAAATATCAAACACTGTGTTGTTACAGCAGAAGGATGGTGACGAGATGTGTGTGTGCAGGACCTGTGTGTTGTGTGTCTGTTTGGTTGTGTGTCTGTGTGTGCTGTGCATCTGTGTCTGTCTGGTTGTGTGTCTGTGTGTGTTGTGCATCTGTGTCTGTCTGGTTGTGTGTCTGTGTGTGTTGTGTGTCTGTCTGATTGTGTGTCTGTGCGTTACCTGGCCTGTACGAGGCCGACGTGGGGTCCGGTGGGTCCCACTTTCAACATGGCCGCCAGTTTGGTGATGAAGTTCTTCTGCAGGTTGAAGCGTCTCCTGCCGATGTTGTTGCTGCTGTCGATCACCATGGCGATGTCCAACTGACAGTCTGAACACACATTGGGTTTAGTCTGGGTTTAGTCCAGTCTAGGCTTATTTTAGTCTGGGTTAGGTATAGTCTGGTTTAGTTTAGACTGGGTTAGGTATATTTTAGTCTGGGTTAGGTTTAGTTTAGTCTGGGATAAATTTAGTTAGTCTGGGTTAGGTTTAGTTTAGTCTGGGTTAGGTGTAGTTTAGTCTGGGTTAGGTTTAGTCCAGGTTAGTGGTACCTTTGTTTCCTCCTGGAAGGGCCTTCTTCACTGACGGTTTTCTTCAGAGGTTTCTTTCCTGTTGAAAACAAAAGGTCATCAGAGAGAACGGCGTCTGCGACAAACATCTGCTCTGTCTGGAGACAAAACGTCCACAAACAAACGTCCACAAACAGATGTCCATAAACAGACGTTCACAAACAGGTGTCCACGTTCAGTTCAGAGGACACATCGTGTAGTTGTGTGCGGTTGTGTATAGTTGTGTGTAGTTTTGTGCAGGTGTGTGCGGCTGTGTGTAGTTGTGTGTGTGTGTTACCTGGTTGTGCGACTGCAGGCAGGGCTGTGGTTGTGTGTGGTTGTGTGTAGTTGTGTGTGTGTGTTACCTGGTTGTGCGACTGCAGGCAGGGCTGTGGTACTGGTGTGACTGGTCAGCTCCATGGGAACGTCCTCAGGTTCTGGAGAACGAACAGAACGTGTTCATATGTGAATAAATCTACTACAGATCCAACGCGTCCTTTAGTTTAGTTTTAATGTAGGACTCAAATCCATCGGATCCATCACTCAAACAACAACCCAGTCAATAGTCTGATCCCTCTGTAGCCCCGCCCCGCCCCAGTGGCTCCACCTACTGGACAGGCTGAAGGAGCTGGTCCAATGAGATAAGGCCTGTGATTGGACGCCGTGGGCGTAGGAGCTCATGTAGCTGTGACGTCCCTTCAGCTTGTGGACCCTGACGGTACCACCGGACCGACCGAAGATTCCCCTGGAGAACCCAGAACAGAGAACGTCAGTGGAACCCAGACGGGTTTGAACGCTGGTCCATTAGTTTGAGTCTGAACCATGTCAACTCAAACCCACAGACGAGCGTCGACAGCAGAAGATTCACTCACATAAAACCAAGTTCTTCTGGTTATGTGGACGTACGGTGTGTGGATAGTAATACAAGCCCCGTGTGGCGTTACCATGGCAACACAGACGGAACTGCAACCAGGCTTAAGAGGGTACGTTTCAATCAGGTGAAACGCAGACGGGTCATGAACTAGACCACATGGACCACATCTGATCACCTGATCCCACAGGATCTGAACCCTCCACCACCTTCTAAGAAAACATGGGATTTTTTATCTGGTCAAAGGACCCAGTTCATTCAGGATCTGCTTTAATGGAGTTCTGATGGTGACAGGAAGTGGACCGAGCCTTTCAGATCTTTAATAAAATACATAATAACTACAAAAAAAATGTACAAATAATAATTTTACTTTGTAATAATAAACCACCTGTATATGACACAGGATCAATTTCTGCACATTTTGGGATGATTTATTTCATAGTTAAGCGATTATTAAAACAGTTTATCCGTTGGATTTAGAATTAGATGAAGTTTTGGCTCCTGCTTTTGTGGTTTTTAACCCTTTCATGTATGAATTATGAAAACCTTAACCAAGATTTTTTCCCTGAGTGTTTTTAGTCAACTTTAGGCATGAAAAAAACAATATGATTGAGATTTTTTATGAACCTATTTTTCATGGAGTTATAAAAATGTCCACTTAGCTGGACACTATTTAATTATTTTAATTTTTGAAGCAAAGAAACATGTATTTACTGATGTATTGCGTGAAAACTATGAAATAAAAAAAAAACATTTTTAATGCCGCTGATCTGATGTTTTCTCACATTTTATGCTAGTTATTATTCACTCAAATAATGTGAAAAAAACCTTTTTGTTAAAAAAAAAACAAAAACAAAGAAAAGAACTGTTAATTACAGTCTGATAACAATTAGCAACTGATTTACACCCAAATATGATAGTGCAGATCAGGTTTATCAAGAACAGGAAAGTTACAGTAATGGTCTGAGTGTCAGTGTATGGGATGGTGCATAAGCGTCCACAGTGTTGGCTGATACGGAACTAAAACAACGAAACCTGAGAATATACAAGAGAACAGCTGGAGAAGAACTGTCCACTGGAGTGACCAGTATGCATGAAAGGGTTAAAGTAGAATCAGTCAACTTTAAAACCAGTCTATCAAACCAGTCTCATAAAAAAACACTCATCCACATGAAAACGTAATAATTACTACAAAATGCAGGTGAACGTATGATTACATTTTGATTCAATTGAGGCAATAAATCATATTCGCAACTAACCAAGTTTCTTTTCATTAATTAAATGTGAAAAAAGCACTTTTCCCTCTGAACTCTGTAAAACACAGCTGTTTGTTGGAACATTTTCATTTTAAGTCTGTTTGTTCAGTAGTCCTCCATTTTATTTGAATCATTATTGTATATTTTCATTAGTTCTGGTTTTTAGTGACACGTATAAACTACAGGGTTTTTGAAAGTCGTAACATTTGGTTCAATTCTTCCTTGATGCTTCTTATTTTTACATGATGTGTTACAGTGACGTGATGAGAGCCTAGAGACCAAGGTTATTATCGTTAACGAAAACTAACGAAATGACAAAAACTAGAAGTGAAAAAACATTTTCGTTAACTGAAATAAATAAAAACTATAATCCTACTATAATGGATGTTTTTGTGTCCAGCGTGTGTCCGGTGCATGTGTGTCCGATCGATGGCCCGATGTTGCAGCACGGGAGGGTGTACAGGTGCAATGCCGCTGTTGCACCATGGGAGGGCGCTATTGTACAATGGCACCACGGGTATAATGCATAATGTACAATAGTTAAAAGAAAACCATAAGTAACTGAAACTGTATTGTGTGCTTATAAAACTAACTAAAACGGATAAAAATTATGGATAAAAATCCCTTCATTTTTGTTTTATCAACATCAGATTGATATGAAATTGATTTATTTTGTTCTAGCAGTTTCATCTGCTGGCACCATATGACACTTCATGGTCCGTCACTTGTGTTCACTTGTGGTTTCCAGTCGTCTTCTGGTCCCCACTCTACCTGGAAACATAGAGACTAAAGTTGGGAGAAAGCAGCAGAGTCCTGTCTGGGATTTATTTGAATACGACGGAGAAGAAGAGAAAAGATACGACAAAACTAAAACTAAACTACAACTAAGCATTCAGAAAAAAATGAAAACTAATAAAAAACTATCAACCCCTCTAAAAACGATTAAAACGAACTGAATTAGAGAAAACAAAGGTCAAAACTAAATAAAACTAAACTGGAAGGAAAATCCAAAACCTTGCTAGAGACTCAACAAAACCAAAAACCAAACAAACGAGCTGAAGGTCGACGTAAGAAGCGACTGTTTCAGGAACCACAGAGAAGTGTTTCAAAGACAAACGGAGGCGACAGGAAGCGGAGAAACGGGGGAGTGAAGCAGGAAGCGGTGTCCCGTCGGGCCCCGAGGGGCCGGGGCTGAAGGGAAACGAAGGCTGGGGGTCATCCAGGGTTGAGGCGCTAATCCTCCGCCCACACATTCCTTCGTGGTGTTGGTGTTCTGTCCAGGTTCAGCCGACTCTGCCCGCTGTTATGTCACCCGACCACCGTCCGATCCACGTGTCCCACAGACTCCGCCCACCACCTGCTCTGACCTCTGACCTCTGGGACATCCGTCCGACGGCTCAGAGTAACCGGGGGTGACAGGTGAACCCCAACCATCCACAGGGTTATTATACGAACGTTAAATCTGTTCATTCACTCCCATAGACCAGATCAGACCTTTATATTCCAGCAGAAACTACCAGCCTGCGACAGGAGTTCAGGAAACGGAGCCGATACGACGGAACGACTGACTTTAACTCTGAGACTACAGACAAAATACTGGACGAACCAAAAAACATCAGCCACTGGGATCAGCTTCTACTGAGACCAATGACTTATGTCAAAACGTCACATTAATAATCAGGTCATTTCCCAGTAACCCTCCAGTATCCAGGTGAGCAGATTATGCACACTTTGCACTTTATTACCTCTGCCAAGGAGGTTATGTTTTCATCGGGGTTTGTTTGTTTGTCTGTTTGTTTGTTTGTTTTTTGTCTGTTAGTAAGATAACTCAAAAAGTTAGATTTTGATGACATTTTCAGGAAATGTTGAAATTGGCAGGTTAATTTTATTTATTTTTTCATTTCATGTACTTATTTATTTAGCCTTTTATATATACAGTATATGTTTTATTATTATCATTATTATTATTATTATTATTATTATTATTATTATTATTATTATTATTATTATTATCATTATTATTATTATTATTATTATTATTATTATTATTATTATTATTATCTATTTCTTCTTTGCCATGTTTAAGATGTTCATAGTGTTTGATGGTTTTGTATGAATGAAAAAACAATAAATATATGTTAAAAAAAAATCATGTCTTGAGTCCAAACTGGAGTTAAAGTACAGTTTTTACACATCACCGTTAAAATGTACTAATTTCTTCCTTGTGCCAGTATCATCATTTCCTGAAAATGTCATCAAAATCCATCCATAACTTTTTGAGTTATCTTGCAGACGGATGGACAGACAGACAGACAGACAGACAGACAAACAGACAGACAGACAGACAAACAGACAGACAGACAGACAAACAGACAAACAGACAGACAGACAGACAAACAGACAGACAGACAAACAGACAGACAGACAGACAAACAGACAGACAGACAGACAGACAAACAGACAGACAGACAAACAGACAGACAGACAGACAAACAGACAGACAGACAGACAAACAGACAGACAGACAGACAGACAAACAGACAGACAGACAGACAGACAGACAGACAGACAGACAGACAAACAGACAGACAGACAAACAGACAGACAGACAGACAGACAGACAGACAGACAGACAGACAAACAGACAAACAGACAGACAGACAAACAGACAGACAGACAAACAGACAAACAGACAGACAGACAGACAGACAGACCCAGATGAAAACAGACTTCCTTGGCAGAAGGAATAAGTAAGATTTAGAGACAAAGGTTTAACCTTTGACCTTCAGTGTCCTTTTGTTTTGGTTGAATCAGATTTTATGGAGTCATTCATGAACTGGTACCGAAGGCCAGAGGTTCTTTATATTTACTCTGTTCGACTGGACTTTACATCAGATAGAGAAGACGAGATCATCACCATGGAAACGGTAAAACTAAATATGGATCCAAACCTGTGGATGGCGGCGCCGCAGACCGACGACACGGAGGCGTAAACTCCGGTTCCGAACACCGACATCCGATACTGGGAACAGTCTGGACACAAGACCAGCGGACCGTCCTCCGCCAGGTCAGCGCCGCGGGTCATACAGGTCACCGGCAAAAGCACTGGCAACAACAAACAACAAAACAGATTAACAGATAAACAAGACGTAAACAAATAAACAACAGGTAAAAAACAACAACAAGGTAAACAAAAATAAACAACAGAGTAAACAGATAAACAACAAGGTAAACAAAAAACAACAGGTAAACAAAAATAAACAACAGGGTAAACAGATAAACAACAAGGTAAACAAAAAAACAACAAGGTAAACAAAAATAAACAACAGGGTAAACAGATAAACAACAAGGTAAACAAAAAAAACAACGGTAACCAAATAAACAACAGGGTAAACAAAAAACAAGGTAAACAAATAAACAACAGGGTAAACAAATAAACAACAAGGTAAACAAAATAAACAAAAGGGCAACCAAATAAACAACAGGGTAAACAAAAAACAAGGTAAACAAATAAACAACAAGGTAAAGAAAAATAAACAACAGGGCAAACAGATAAACAAGAGGGTAACCAAATAAACAACAGGGTAAACAGATAAACAACAAAGCAAACAAATAAACAACAGGGTAAACAAATAAACAAGGCAAACAAATAAACAACAAGGTAAACAGATAAACAAAAGGGTAAACAGAAAATAAGGTAAACAAAAAAACAACAGAGTAAACAGATACACAACAGGGTAAACAAACAAACCACATGATAGACAAATGAATGACAAGTAACAAATCAACATTAAGTAATAAATAACACACTAAAAAAATAAATAACACAGCAAACAAATAACCACACAGTAAATGATAAATAACAAGTAAATAAATAATTATAAATAAATAAGATAGTAAACAAATAAACAAAACATTAAAGATGTAAATGACAAACAATAACCCGGTTTTGTTTTGTTGTTGATTTTATAAGACAAATACAACCAGATCACTTTTCAAGTTTATCAGTGTAAATGTTATCACCATGGTAACAGTGTATTTATATGATGTATCAGTTCAAACAAAACAAGCAAACAAACAAACAAATAAACAAATAAATAAATAAATAAAACCAACAAGAAAAAGAAAACAAAACTATCTGAATCCATTTAGACGAAAACGTTGTAGAATTGAGATTAAAGTTATAAATAAAAAAAAAAAAAGTGAATATTAGATTGAACTTCTGAAGTTCTGATAAAAAAAAAAATACAAAAACTGTTTTAGAATAAAAAAAAAAGTCCAAAGAATCAAATCATACATTGAATTTATGAGAGTTTGAAAGTAATAAATGTGCAGGAAATTAACTTGGACGTAGTGGGATCATAAAATCTGAATTTAGTGAAGACAAAACTCATAATTCACCAGAAACTGAAATCATACATTTGCCAAAAAAGACTCAAAAACCTCAGATTTTCTCTTTAAGGTCATAACTCATGAGACACATTTTATCATAAGTGAATATGGTGTCGTATATCTGTCTGTTTTCAATGCTGTACATTTGTATATTTGCTTTTAACACAGTGAATCTAAAAGCATCTTTTTTTTTTCAACTTTATTGAAAATATTTGGGTATACAAGACATATAATTTTGAACAAACAAATACGATGTCAAAAAGAAAAAGCATTTGAACAAATACGTTTAAGAAAATAATGCATAGATTTAAAGACACAAAGCAGAATAGAAAAATAATAGTATTAAAAAATAAATAAATAAAAATAACAAATCTAACAAAAATAAATAAATAAATACATCAGAGTTCAGTCTATTTTAAAGAATTGTTTATAAATTGCCAGGGTGCTAGAGCTTTTTTGGTTAAAGATAAATTCTAAAGATTTAATATATTTTCAAATTCCATTAGGAAGATTTTAAAATTTGGGTGTGTTTTGGTATATTCATTTTGGTGTATATGAAATTTACCAAATAAAATGATCAAATTTACAATAAATTCTAAATTGCGAATATCATGTTCAAAACATTTAATTACATTTTGGGATGTTATAGTAATCTTTTCATTACTTCTACATATCATATATTTCTTAAATTTTAGGCCAGAAGTTAGAAGAGTGTTCAGACAGAAAGAATAAGTGCAGAGTAGTTTCAGGACAAGAATGACAAAAGCTACACATTTCTTCCACGTCAGAAAATCGAGACAAAATAGCGTTGGAGGGAAATACGTTATGTCATATCTGTAGCTGTATAATTCTAATTTTGTTTGTAATAGAGTATTTATACAGTAATGTCCATGCTTTTGACCACTCAGTTTTAGAGGAAGTTGAGTTCCAGAATGCTTTACCTCTGGGGGAAATGTTCCTCTTTTCACGCAGTGCATTGCGTACATGCTTGTTATTACAGCTCGAGCTAAAAATATTAATGCCATTGATCAATAAACAAAGTTTATCTGTCTGTAATGTTTGATAACTAAGATGACTTTTCATGAGTAAGAAAACACCATTAGGGATTGCTTTGAATACACAGTTGTATTCTGTCTAAAAGCATCTTTAACCCTTTCATGCATGGTGGTCACTCCAGTGGACAGTTCTTCTCCAGCTGTTCTCTTGTGTATTCATGGTTTTTGTTGTTTTAGTTTCATATCAGCCGACACAGTGGACGCTCATGTACCATCCCATAATACACTGACTTTGAAAACATTACTGTAACTTTGCTGTTCTTGATAAACCCGATCTAACATGTTCGAGTGTAAATCAATTCCTTGCTATTGTTATTGTACTGTAATTAACAACAAAAGTTTTTTTGGTTTTTTTTTTGGTATATTATGTCCATGAAGTGAGTAATGATTAGTATTAGAGTACACTACAAACAAAAAGTTAAGGATATTTCTTTTTTTTTTTTTTTTTTTTTTTTTTTTTGCCATTTGTAAATAAAACTATGTCTGGTCATTAAAAAATGTGTTTCATTCAATTCACACACAAAAAGTAAAAAGCGTTGTGCAAGAATCCCACTGAAAAAAATAGCCCAAAAATTAAAAATATCCATAACTTTTGTTTGTAGTGTAGGTTAAAATGTGAGAAAACATCAAATTAGCAGCATTTATTGTTTTTATTTCATAGTTTTCACACAGTATATCAGTAAATAAATGTTTCTTTGCTTCAAAAATTCAACACATGATGTCCAGCTTGGTGGACATTTTTGCAACTCCATGAAAAATAGCTTCATAAAATAATAATAAATAATAATAATAATAATAATAATATAATAATAATAATATAATAATGCATTGTTTTTTAATGTCCAAAGAGAATAAAGAAAAAAAATCTTGACTAATGTTCTAATAATTCATGCATGAAAGGGTTAAAAAGGATAAAGGTTTCCTGTTCCACCAGTGGATTCCTCAGCCGCTGTAACTCATTGAAATGCAAGAAAACAAATGTGTTCTTTGAGCGGTGACGGCGGATGAAGGGCTCCTGGGTCTGTTTCATCTATCAGAGCCGGTGCACGGGTGGGGGGTTATATTTCAGACACTTTTGTGATTCGGGCTCAATGTAAACACCGCGAAAAACCTCCTGAGGATCAACACCGAGTCCAACAGAGGTTTCCAGTTTCCGCAGGACGTCCAAGGCTCGGCCAGATTAAAATCACAGCAATAACTCATCAAAGTGAAGGAAAGAAGAAGAAGAAGAAGAAGAGACGACACGCAGGGAGCTTTTCCATTGGCCGGGGACACAAACTCACCACAGACACTGATCCTCATTAGTAACGTCGAAAATATTTGGATTTCTGCTCGGCTTATTCACGGACCCATTAACTCTTATTTGTCTCTACATTTGTCACCACATTATAAAGAACTCGATAATTTCACCATTAGAGGATTAAAGACGACGAAAGGGCAGGTTAGAGCAGGGGCGTCAAACTCATGTTCCTTCAGGTTCCACATTCAGTCTGATTTGATCTCCAGTGGACCGGACCAGTAAAATAATAACAGAATAAATTATAAATAATGACAACTCACAATTTTTGTCTTTGTTTCAGTGCAAAAAAGCCCAATGAAATTATGAAAATACTTACTTTTATAAACTATCCAAACATAAAAAATGTCATTAACCTGAAAAAAAAAGAAATTTCTTTAGAAAAATAAGTGCAATTTTAACAATATTATGCCTAACTTATGCTGCTTTTTGTTTTTAGATATTTATGCCGTCAGGGTTTTCTTTATATTTAGTTTTTATACTCTTTTATACACATTATTTACACTTTTTTATGGCACTTAGGATGAGTGCACTGTTTTAATTGTGTTACACCTGTACAATGACAATAGACATTCTATTCTATTCTATTCTATTCTATTCTATTCTATTCTATTCTATTCTATTCTATTCTATTCTAACTTATCATTTCTACATGTGCATTATGGATCAGATCTACAAAGACACTAAACACTGAGGAACAGGAAGAAAAGAGTCCAAATTGTGCTGAATGTTCTTTAGACATTCAGGTTGTTCATATTTGTTCCGGTTATTCACATTTTATTGTTACAGGATAGTTTGTAAATGTAAATATTTTGCATGAGATTTATGTTATTTTTGCACTAAAACAAGACAAATATATGAAGTTGTAATTATTTATAGACATAATGTAAGATTATTTTTTCACATCAAACCAAGAAGAAAATCTGGAGAGTCGTTTCTTTCTTGTCAGTTACTCTGGTATTATTTGACTGTAGATCATATGGTCTGTATGTGGAACCGGAACTAAAATGAGTTCCACAGCCTGGACTGTGGGATTTTTACTCTTTGCAAATTCATCCCAGGGGCCGGATTGGAACCTTTGGCGGGCCGCATTTGGCCCCTGGGCCACATGTTTGACACCCCTGGGTTAGAGGGAAAATCTGCTTCTTCTGCCCGTGAAAAGTCTCGCGTGGTGTTACCATGGCAACGCAGACGGTTTCAGCGTAACTCAACCGACGGTTAGCATCCGACAGCAGAAGATTTCATTCATAAAAACCAAGTTCTTCTGGTCACATGGACGTACGCCTGTGTGTATACCGATACCAGGCTACCATGGCAACACAGAAGGATCTGCAAAACCGGGCTTTCAATCAAGTGAAACACAGAGATGGGGGTCATGAACTAGACCACATGGACCACATCTGATCACCTGATACCACAGGATCTGAACCCTCTTCTCCCTCTGCTTTGGTCTCCACCACCTTCTGAGAAAACATAGGATTTTTTTAAATCTGGTACAAGGAGCCACTTCGTTCAGGATCTGCTTTAATGGAGTTCTGCTTCCAGATCTTCAACAAAATACGCAATAACTCAACAAAATGTACTAATAATAATTTAAATTTGTAATAATAAGCAACCTGAACACGACACAGGATCAATTTCTCCATATTCTGTGGTGATTTATTACACAGTTTAGTGATTATTAAAACAGTTTATCCACTGGATTTAGAATAAGATGGAAGTGTTTAGTCTTACTTGTCTCTACATTTATCACCACATTATAAAGAACTCATTACTTTCACCATTAGTGAATTAAAACGACGCACAAAGAGAAGAAGAAAAAAAGAGTAAAGTGTAAAAACTATGTAAAAAATGCTAAAAATAACGTGAGACAAAACAAGATGAAACATGGTCACATGGTCTGTTGAATAAACAGTCAACAACTCCCAGGGTGCATTTCACCGAGCCACAATGTTTCATAAAACAGAAACACAATCGCAGCCCCCGGTAACCATAGCAACAGCTTTGGTCCTCAGCTGCAACAATGTAGCAAAGTTTCAGAATTCTCTAACAGCTCTGATTGGCCGGATTCTGCATGGCAAACAGCAGCTATTGGTTGGAAATGAGGAACCCAACAACAATACAAACGAGTCCAAACCGTGTTGTTATAAAGTTAACGAAAAACTAATGAAACTAAAACTAGCTGTGAAAAAGGTAAATAATGAAATATGAATAAAAAATTAAAAAAAAGAATAAAACTGTAGTGAAGTATGCAACAGACATGCAGGTAAAATGAACTTCAATTTGCAGTAGATTTTTAAATTCAACATTTTCAGCTTCTGTACATTAACGAAAAACTAAAATGAAAAAAAAAAAAAATCAACTAAAACTAAGTAACAGTTCAACTGAAACTAATGACGTAAAACTAGCAGCGGAAAAAGAATTTAATTTCTAAACTAAGAATAAAAATAAAAACAGGAATTAAAAACTATAGTGAACTATGCGACAGACATGCAGGTGAAATGAACTTCATTTGCATTAAATAAACTGGATATTTTCCAGTTTGGTTTGGAAAGAGAAAAATGCAGTTTGTGGTAAAAGTGAAAAGAAAAACACAAAAAACCTATTAAAACCTAGACGTTCAGTGCAGTTAGATTTTTAAATTCAACAATTTCAGCTTCTGTACATCAGTGAAAACTAAAATGAAAAAAAAAAAAAAAATCCATCTAAAACTAATAACATAAAACTAACAGCAGAAAAACAATTTAGTTTCTGAACTAAGAATAAAAATAAAAACAGGAATTAAAAACCGAAAAATAAATTAAAAAAATGAATAAATATAATAAACTACAATTAACTAAAACATAACACACTTGAAAACCTCTGGCCTGACTCATCAGTCACTCTACTGCCACCCAGTGGCCTGACTTATCAGTGCATGTCAAAGATTTGCACATACAAACGGACAAACGGACAGACAGACAGTGAACTGATGAAAATACCCCGCAACGAGGACCAAGGGTAAAAACACATGTAGGTAAAACAAATGTAATGAATCTAATCACAGATTTTATGAAAAAGTGAAAAGGACAAAAACAAAACATAAAAACTATCACAACTTATATGTTTCACACAATAACAGAAGAAAACAGAATCAGCAAAGGTCTCATTTATCTTATCAAATGTCATTCAATGTCTTCAGTTTCATTAAATCAGTGTAAAACTAAAAACTCAACTGAAACTTGTCAATTCATCAAGTAAAAGTCAAACCGAAACTAAACTAAAACCAGAATCCAAACTTAAAAGATGAAAAATATAAACTCATCCACATATAAAATTTGAACTTTGGTCCAAACAGAAGGTGACTGGATTTAACTGAACTGGTCGTAATGTCTTCAGATTAAATCTAACACAGACAGACAGACGGACACAGAGGTGACGTACTGACCGTGGGACGTGGAGCTGGTCACCGAGGAAACGAAGAAGAAGAAGAAGCCTGTGAAGACAGAGATCAAATGGCATCTGATCAAACAAAACCACAAACTGATGGAACGGACGTTGAACAGCATCATCTAAAACTGAAAGATCAGGAAACTGAAACATGACAAATAAAACCTGATGAAGAAAGACAAGAAATGAGAAAAGAAAAAGAAAAGAAAAGAGAAAGAAAAGAAAGAAAAGAAAAGAAAAGAGAAAAGAAAAGACAAAAAAAAGAAAAAAAAGAAAAGTGTGTGTTTTCTACCTGTCAGAGGCAGCAGAGCAGACATTGTGGACATTTTTGGACCTGAAAGACAAACCAGCCAGAAAAACAGTCAGTAAAAGTGTCCAAAAAACAACTATTTTACCAAGAATCTCATCAGTTCTAAATGTTCAGTAGCTACATGTAATAATAAAAACTACTACTGATAAATAAAAGAAAACCCTTCAAACCAGTCTGTAAATCTGTGAACCAGGCGGTAAACCAGACGGTAAAAATGATAAATGACATTAAATGAAACTAACGAACCAGAGCTGAAGAAGCTGTTTTTTTTCTGTTCACACTGACCATGAAAATCTGTGAACAAACCTGTTCAGAGGGTTCAGCGTTCAGTAAAACTCCACTGATCTGAGGTCTGCAGGATCTGACGCAGGATTCAACTCACGGTTTCTGTGACGCCGCTGCAGCTGAATCTGAATCTGAGGGTTTATTTCCCGAGCAGCAGCAGACGACGAGCTGATGATGCTGAGGCGGTGTCGATCACCCAGAGAGAGAGAGAGACGGCCCTTTAAATAACCTCTGATACAAACACACCTTACAGCAGTGACATCACAGCAGGGGGCGGGGCCTCGGGGACAGGCAGGTCAACCTGAGAGAGAGAGAGAGAGGGAGAGAGAAGATTCGGGGGGGGGGGCTAAAGCTTCTGTTCAGTTTTTTTTTTACTGTTACAGAGTGAAACTGTAACAGGATTAAAACTGTTTAACAATGAGACAGAAGCTGAAAAACAAAAAACTAATCAGGTTCTGATGAGTCATAAAGGTCTCCTCTGATTGGTTTGTAGACCTGGCTCCACCCCAACACCTGAACCAGGCGTCCACCAAGGTTATCATCATTAACGAAAACTAACGAAATGACGAAAACTAGAATTGAAAAAACATTTTTGTTAACTGAAATAAATAAAAACTATAATTAAAGAAAAAAACGTAACTAACTGAAACTGTATTGTGTGTTTACAAAACTAACTAAAACCAATAAAAATTATGGATAAAATTCAATTGGTTTTCATCTTTGTCAATGTCAAATTGATAGGAAAGCAATTTATTTCACTCAAGCAGTTGTAGCTAGCGGCACCGTATGACACTTGACAGTCCGTCACTTGTGTTCACTTGTGGCTTCCAGTCGTCTTCTGGTCCCCACTCTACCTGGAAACATGGAGACTAAAGTGGAGAAAGCAGCAGAGTCCTGTCTGGGATTTATTTGAATATGACGGAGAGGAAGAGAAAAGAAACGACAAAACTAAAATTAATACTAAAACTAAACTAAAACTAAGCATTTAGAAAAAAAAAAACTAATAAAAACTATCCAACCTGCTCTAAAAATGAATTAAAACGAGAAAAAGAATTAGAGAAAAAAAAGGTCAAAACTAAATCAAACTAAACTAGAATGAAAAACCCAGAACTATTAGAACCGTGGTGTCCACTCTCATCCAATCAGGACGTAGTGACCTCACAGTGGACAGCGCCGGTCGTCCATCACCCTCCACCATCCACTCTGTCCCCTTCAGGAGCCATGACCGTCTCCATGTCCATGGGCGACCTCTGAACTCCATCACCACGTGGTCCTGGAGGTCCACAGGTGGACAGTCACATGGTTCTGTAATATTCTGATGGTGCGGGGGTGGATCCATACATCTGACAGAAGTTCTTCTCCACATCCATGACGTACCTGAGCTTTGCATTTGGGCTGAAGAACTACCAACAGGGTGGACTTCCTGTGGGCGGATCCCTGGTCCGGTCCACCTTCACCAGATGGGTCCACTCCAGAATCTGGACTTCACCGGCCTCCACAGCAGGACGTCAGCGTCATCAGGTGGACGGGTCGGACTCACGGTTCTGTTGGACCAGGTGGGGCTCCATCAGGCTGAGGACTGAAGATCTTTGAACATTAAGCTCCACCTACCTGCCTGTCAGAGAGGACAGGGGGTGTGGTCTAGTCCCATTGTCCATTGTTGAACTGGAATTTCAGACGTAAATATTTCTTCAACAGCCATGAATCTTTGTTTTCTGGGTTTATAAAGAAACTCACCGACCACAGCTCACTGCTGCTAGCCTGTTCACTGATGTTAGCATGTTCACTGCTGTTAGCCTGTTCACTGCTGTTAGCATGTTCACTGCTATTAACCTGTTTACTAATATTAGCGTGTTCACTGCTGTTAGCCTGTTCGCTAATGTTAGCATGTTCACTGCTGTTAGCCTGTTTGTTAATGTTAGCATGTTCACTGATGTTAGCCTGTTTGCAAATGTTAACAAGTTCATTGCTATTAGCCTGTTGGCTAATGTTAGCATGTTCACTGCTGTTAGCCTGTTTTTTATTGTTAGCATGTTCACTGCTGTTAGCCTGTTTTTTATTGTTAGCATGTTCACTGCTGTTAGCCTGTTCGCTAATGTTAGCATGTTCACTGCTGTTAGCCTGTTTACTAATATTAGTGTTTTCACTGCTGTTAGCCTGTTCGCTATTATTAGAATGTTCACCAATGTTAGCATGGTTGAGAATGGATATTGGATAAAAAATTTAATCTTATATTTAATAACTAAAACAAATCCAACTAAAATCATGGTGGTTTTTAGTTTAATTGGATTAATTTTCTTTAAATTTGAGAATGTGCTGTAAATGTATTATGGTACATTTGTAGAAAATGTTTGAATTTTTTATTTGGGACCAAAGGTCAGATTTATTTAACGTGTGATCAAATTATTAAAATCATATTAGTGCGAACAGAGCAGATCCTCAGTGTCGTTTACTTCCTGATTTGGACATATTAACCCTCCAGTTTCCGACCCGGAGGTCCGTCTAATCACAGACAGTGTATAATCTGCAGTGTCGAAGTAATGTCCAAATGTTTTTCATAGTTTGTTTTTAACTTTTTTACTTTTTTTGTATTTCATCAACTTGAGCCATAAACAAAAAAACCAAATACTCAATAGGTGTCATATTTTTAATACTTTAAATGTCATGTTTGTAATGTAAACAAACCATATTTTTTGATGCAAAAAACACAAAAAAGTTTTTTTCCTTCATATTCTACATAAAAATTGGATTACTTTTTTTTTCATCCTGTCATATGTCAATGATTAACAGCAACATTGGTTAATATACTTTTTTTATGCTAGGTCAAATGTTAAATGCTAATATGTGTCTGTGTGCTTTTTGTACTCACTTGGTGGAAGGGTGTTAGTGCAGGAATTTAACACTGTTTATAATGTGCTGATTTTAGTGGATGGGTCAGATTTTAAAAGTCATGCAAAAATGAACAATTCTTGAATTCTGACCTAAAACAAATTGTGAAAATAATATGAGGTTTTATAAAATGAAATGCAAAGTGTGCATAATATACTCACCCTGATACCAGAGGGTTAAGAGCTGCAGCTTTACAATATTTTCAGATATCTTCAGATATTTTCTAAGGCTTTACTACAGCGAGGAATATTTATTTTTAAAAAACGTCCAGTGTTGCATCCACAGATTAACTGTAGAAATCAGACAAAGTGCATTTTTTGTTTTTTAGATTATAATTGTCATTTTATATCAATAATCAGATCAGGTGTAAACTGTTTATCACCCATACATCCAAGTGACTCTGGTGTAACAGGATACGATATTAAGGTTACGGTCTTTGTTTCCTGTTGGCCAATGTGACTCTAAAAGGCTGAAATGTGAGAGAATAACAATGAAACAAAAGCAGTGGGATGTGTCACATAGATCATCTGCCGTCACAGGATCTGACGCTCATTCTGCTGATGGGCCTCAGGGATCAACGGCACCAAAAACACATCTCAAGTTTTTAAAGAGCAGCTGATGATCCTGGTTTACTATGTCCATGATTGGGTTGGTGGGGTTTTAACTGATGGTCACATTGAATCTGGTCCAAGTCCGGATGAGTCTGATCTGACACCGAAGATGTGAAACAGATCAGCAGAATGGGAGGATTTAGGACTAAAAGTGTCCATTTCACAAGAATCACTGCTATCACACAGACGCTCTCAGAAGGTGAAGGTTCTGGGATTCTATGGAACTGCAGACCAAATGACGTCCAACACAAGAGTGTCCGTTAAAGCAGCGTCTGACTTTGAGTCCACATGTTTGTCCACGTGTCCAACCCCAGTCAGATCCAAATCATCTCTAATCCATTAGTCCACAGGTGTCAAACATGTGTCCCAGGGGCCAAATCCGGCCCACCAAAGGGTCCAGTCTGGCCCTTGGGATGAATTTGTGAAATGCAAAAATTACACTAAGATATGAACAATCCTTTTAGTTCAGGTTCCACATTCAGACCAATTCAATCTCCAGTGGGCAGGACCAGTCAAATACTATCATAATAACATAGAAATAAGGACAACTCCAAATGTTTCTCTTTCTAAATGTAAATATTTTTATGTATTTACACTAAAACAAAGTATAATTTCACAAAAAAATGTGAATAACCTGAAATGCCTTAAGAGTTCTTTTTTCAATTTTAACAATATTCTGTCTGTTATTAAATGTTTTGTGTTTGTAGATCCACTGTGATCTGTAAGTTATAATGTACATGTGGAAATGATAAACTGAGGCAGAATAGTGTTAAAATTACACTTATTTTTCCGTTTGTTCGCATTATTCACATTGTTTGAAAGGATACTTTGTAGATGTAAACCCTTTCATAATGTAAATTCACTTTTTTTCACTCTAAAACATAGAGAAAAGTTTGGAGTTGACATTATTTCTATATTATTCTGTTATTATTTTACTGGTTCGGCCCACTGCAGATCTAATTTAGCTGAATGTGGAACTGAACTAACATGAGTTTGACAGCCCTGCATTCGTCTGTCTGTGCTGCTGCACCTGAATCACTGCCCTCATGTTGAACACCTTCGTAGATGACTCCATCGTAAATAGGGCTGCAAGAATATCAGTTCTGCAATATATCGCAATATTTCATTTCACGATACTGTATTGATATTAAAAAGTACTGTATCGATATTTTTAGGTATTTATTCAAATACAGATATGGCAGAGGTTCATTTTTGTTTTTTGATTTTCTTTATTGCTTATATTTTTTATTATTATTTAACACTGTTTTATTAAAAATGGTTATTTGCCCCCCCCCCCCCTTTTGTTTATTTATTAATTTTTCATTATTATTTATTATTATTTATTATTTTCTTATGTTTCTGTCACCAGTTTAATTATTTTATTCAGACTATGTCTTAGTATTCTTTTCATTGTATTGTTTGTCGGGTTTCATTGTTATTTTTCCTAAAAAAAATATGTAAATCGAAAAATAATGGTGTTTACAAACCTGGTTAATGTTGACATCAGTGCCATGGTATTGGTATGCACCTTTAATTCTCTTGTATACACGTCAATAAAAATAGGAAAAAAAAAAAAAAAGGTTATTTGAATCATCTTAAAAGCACCGTAAACACAGTCCACTTGTTTACACAACAAACCCAAATGACACTCGGGCCTTTTGGGAAATTTAGTCCCAAAGTGCATTGTGGGAATTGTGGTGACCAAGCAGAAGCGACTTCTCACAGATTCAGGTAGAAAATGAGCCAGATCACTTCACCATAAACTCCTCCAGTCCAGGGTTCTTTTCCAGAATGAGTCCAGTCGGTGGATGGAGGTAAAGGACACATTTGTGTTCAACACTCACCAGCAGACAGACAAACTGCTGCTGCAAGGAACTCACATTCCCACAGTGCACTTCACAACATAATTTCCAAAAAGGCCTGAGTATGGTTTGGGTT
This sequence comes from Sphaeramia orbicularis, assembly GCF_902148855.1. NCBI lineage: Eukaryota > Metazoa > Chordata > Actinopteri > Kurtiformes > Apogonidae > Sphaeramia > Sphaeramia orbicularis. The sequence continues at coordinate 8,526,215 of NC_043978.1, read as the reverse complement.
TGTTCTGTAAACAAGTGGAGTGTGTTTATGATGGAGTCATCTACGAAGGTGTTCAACATGAGGGAAGTGATTCAGGTGCAGAAGCACAGACAGACGAATGGATCAAGGTTATTATCGTGAACGAAAACGAACGAAATGACAAAAACTAGAATTGAAAAAACATTTTCGTTAACTGAAATAAATAAAACTATAATTAAAAGAAAAAAACATAACTAACTGAAACTGTGTTGTGTTTACAAAACTAACTAAAACCGATAAAAATTATGGATAACATTCCCTTTGTTTTCGTCTTTGTCAATGTCGGATTGATACGAAAGCGATTTATTTTGCTCTAGCAATTTTAGCTGTTGGCACCATACAATATTTAACAGTCCGTCACTTGTGTTCACTTGTGGTTTCCAGTCATCTTCTGGTCCCCACTCTACCTGGAAACATGAAGACTAAAGTTGGGAGAAAGCAGCAGAGTCCTGTCTGGGATTTATTTGAATATGACGGAGAAGAAGAGAAAAGATACGACAAAACTAAAATTAAACTAAAACTAAGCATTTAGAAAAAAATGAAAACTAATAAAAACTATCAAACCTGCTCTAAAAATGAATTAAAATGAACTGAATTAGAGAAAAAAGTCCAAACTAAATCAAACTAAACTAGAATGAAAAATCCTAAACTATTAGAACCTTGGTTCTGACTAGGCTCCAGTCTTGAACCGGGTCTTAGCGTTTCCAGTTCTACTGACATGAAAACTGCATCCACAAAAATCCACAAGAATGTTTAAGTCTACAAACTAGTCCTCCACTCAGAGACCTGGTAAAACTAAACTATAATGAAAAATCCAAAACTTTTAGAACCTTGTGATGGATTAGAGAGAATTTGGATCTGACTGGGGTTGGACACATGTGGACAAACATCTGGGATCAAAGTCAGACACTGCTTTAAAAAACAAACAGCTATTTCACAATGAACTGAAACCTTCCACTTCTATCAGACCGTTGTGTTTGGAAGGAAGTTGTGTAACGCTAACGTTAGCGGTTGTGTCATTTTTCCGGATGTTGACTTAAATTTCAGACTCCAGTTTGGTGAATTTGTCCTGTTTTGACAGTGATGCCTCAGTTTAAGTGTCTGAATGGAACTAAATCTATGAGAAAAGCAACAACTGCACTGAGACGCAGACGTGGTTAAAGGTCAGCAGAGAGGGGACAATACTGAGGGAAAATGTCAGAATATCTGTGATTCAACTCAAACATTTACAGGAGACACATGGAAGGAAATCTGGACTAAACTTACCACTTTAATTACAGTGATTTTCTTACTTTTATTTATGATTTCAAAAAATATTTAGGTTTTTTTAAATTCATAAATTAGATGTTTTTCTTGTTAATTCATAGTTAATTCATTTCAGTGAATATCTGAGATTTGTTTTTGTAAATAGACCAGTATGGAAGTAAACCTGTCTCATCACATTATGAATTATAAAAGATGAATTTCTAGCACTGAATTTTTTTTGCACTGAAATTAAGTATCTGAATTTTTGGTCTCTCAATTCAACTATGTTCATAAATTTAGAATAAAAAAATTCCGATGCAAAAAAATTCTGACGCAAAAAATTCAGATCACACATCCGGGACACCAAGGATAAGCAAAGATTCTATCTCAAGTCGAACCAGCACCCAGCCAATCGAGTTACGTTAGGTTGGTCATGTGACACAGATGCAGGAAGACGGTCAGAGCGGATGTGTGAACTGAATTTTTTGCATCTGAATTTTTTGCTTTTTTTTTTGCATCTGAATTTTTTAAATTCTAAATTTATGAACATAGTTGAATTCAGAGACAAAAAAACTCATACTTAATTTCAGTGCAAAAAAAAAAATCTGTGCTAGAAATTCAATGAAATTTAGAAATTCAAAATCTGATGAGACAGATTTACTTCCATAGACCAGGTTCGTATCAGAATATCGGAGGTGTTTTTCTTATATTTGGTGAAATCTCAGGGAGTATCTGTGTTTTCCCTCATGTATGACTTTAATTTTGTCTGTATATTCTCTCCTGTCGGTTCAGATCTGTCGTCCTCATACGACATCGTACGTGTTCGGTGGTATGTGTGTTTTTCATGGTCCTCGTCGTTCCTGTGGTTTGTTCACCTGCTCTGGGCGACATCTGTCCTACATTCACACTGAACCATACGTCTGGAACACATTTGTTCCGTTTGGACGTTGTGATGTTTCACATGAACGTTACGTCCCGGTGGGTCCACCAAACTCTGATCCGACTCCGCAGAGTTGACTTTGTAGTGTCGGCCGGTGTTAATCAGAACCCGGCGCCGGTACCGGGTCTCAGGTGCAGCTCTGATTAAAGCTGACGAGCAGCTGTTCCTGTTTACCTCGATTATCTGGTGAAGGATCTGTTTACCTCCACTTCCAAAAGCAGAAAAACAAAGACAGGCCTGGAAGCCCAAATACAGACGTCAGCGTGGACACAGTCTGAGGACAACGCACCTGCACAGGTAACGGGCCGCAGGCAGGAATTCAGCTTGGCCGGCTCCCAGAATGCATCTGGTAAAGTGAGAAGGGCGAAGAAAATGTCTGAGAGACAAAGATAAGCACAGCAACAACCTGACAGACGAAAGGTGATTAAAGTGAAAGAAAACTGACAGAAGAAGTCGGCTTCAGTTCACCACGATGACGAACCAACGTCAAGAATATTTAGTGATTTAGTGACAGATGGAAAAGCAGAGGTCATTTTCTTTGGCTGATTTTCTACAAATGTAGTTAAAATTTGCGATAGATTTGGCGTGGAAACCCGACACTGTTACATTTGTCTTTATTCATCAGTCGAGTGAAGAGAAGACCTTAGAAGTCGGTCTGATGTTGGGTTTTTCTTACATAATCTGTTTCTGACTCTGAGCCCAGAAAAACACACACACACTGAAACGAAGACAAACTCAACTTAAACTAAACTCAACGTCCAAACCAGAGAGGGTTCTAACAGACGTTCTGTCAGTTCTAGATCTGTGTCGGATCAGTTTTCTTCTCCGTCGGGTCCAGTTCTGTCCTTCATGTCCACTGTTTCCAAGCAGATTTCTACATCATCATCATCATCATCTTCTCTTCTCTGTGGCTCTGAGGTGTTACTGAATGATGAGACGGGATGGAACATTGGACCGGAACGTTGGACCGGTCTGGTTTTGGTTCTGTTTCACTAAAAACACTTGATGTTGGACTGACACGATAAACAGTGATAGCACACTGTTGTTATTTAAATACAACCAGTTACACATTATTCAGACTAATGGAACAAATTATTGATTCAACTGGACAAAAAGACAGGACTTTGTGAAAGTAAAGGCTGTTGACATGATCTGTAGTTTTAATAATCAGTTTAATAAACCAATCACAAAACCAATTTACCAATGAAATATATAAACCCATTTATGTGTTAAAACCTGACCCCAGACAGGTTTTTAACACGTCCTCACAATAGATCCAATATTAAGGAACTTCCTGCTAAAATGAAGGTTAAATAAAAAATGCATTTAAAAATAAACACGGTCCAGTGGCTGATGAAACATCCATCTTATACACAGTCCAATGTAAATATGCACATTAACAAACACCTACAGATTTCACTCTGCACCAGAAGGTGGCGCTGCTTTAATCGGCATCATCTTGTCTCCAAACAAATCTTTCGGTTCTTGTAGTTGTCATTTCAGTTTAACAGACATTTTTAATATCAATTATTCTGTTAAGATAAATAACATCTGGGTAAGAAATGATTAAAAACACTGAGTTTATTGTTTTATTTTGCTACATGTTGGTCTGAACAGATTCTGGGGATTGGATATGCTTTTATTTTGAAGGGACAGGAAGTTACTGTTACTTGTGTCTTGTTGCGAGGTAACCGCTGAATGTGAAGATGATACAGTTTGTTGTTTTGTTCCATGTAAATGTGGGTAAATTGAGCGCTGAAGTCTTCAGTTTAACCGATGATAGATTATGGTGTTAAAGTCTGGAGCGTTTAGACTCCGCCTCCTCACCACTCAGCCAATGAGAGAGGAGCGCAGTGGTTGGGCAAGAAGAAGGTCGAATAAAAAAATAAAACGCTACTTCATGATTGTAACTCACCATCCCACAGATCTAAAGGATGGCTCCGATGGAAACTCCTCCTCCTTCCTGATCTGTCTGGTGGACGTTCCAGGGTGTCATGATGGTATCCATGGCACCAACAGGGAGGGGGCGTGGTCAGAAGGAGGTCATTTGAGGTTAAGGATACAAAGACTGTTTTGGCCCCAGTTTGGACGTTCAGATGTGATTCCAACCACCTTCTATCAGCTCCGTCCAAAACTAAAAGAACATCATGCAGATCAGTGCAGATCAGATCTGCTGTAAAACTGAAGAACAGAACATGAAAGTGTCATTTAGTTTTAGTTTGATTTTCTGACATCCATTCATCTAGAGATGAACGTTGTTTTGGAGATGAACTCGGGCACCGTGATTGGACATATCCTGGATGTAGCCCTGCCCCTCAGCTGGCCCCGCCCCTCTGACCTGGGCTGACCATCAGATGTATGTACTGAACCGTGTAAACACTTGAACGCGTCGTCCTGATCTGATGTGTCCAAGCCGTGGACGGCGACTCGGTGTCCGGTCTCTGGTGGATCAGACAAAGACCTTCTGTTGGGTCCGTGACACACATAGATCAGGTATCGGCCTCTGAAAGCCCCTCTCAGGTGAGTTTAAACCAGGGGAAAGTTATTCAGAGCATTTACACTGATCCAGGTGGAACCTGAGCCCAGAGCTCCAGGAACCAGATACTGAAACCACAAACTGGATCATTGTCCTGCACTAATGCAGCTCCAACGATGCCTTCAAGGACACTCTGACATCCAGAGTGTGTCAGATGGATGGTTCGAGGCGCAGTGGCAGGAAGTCAAACCGAGACCAGGACTGTGGAAGCCCCTCCTCCAGCTCCACAACCGGGTCCTGGTCTGGAATCAGTTCTTCATGGTTCAACCATCCATGAACTGGCTCACAGCTGGTCCCAGAGGACTGCTAATGCTAATGCTAATGCTAGGTGTTGTGTGTATTCTGGGTACCATGCACAGACTAAACTTTCCCATGGCAGTAATAAAAACAGTTAAGCTTCAACATAAAACAGCTCTGGTATGGGATTCTATTCTGAGTAAAAAGTGAAGATGTTGAAGATAAAAGTGAAGTGTTGGGTCCAGAGGAGACGCCACAGGAAGAACTGGAGGAACGTAACGCAGCGACACATGTTTAATACATTCACACTGTTTTGTCCCATTCCAGCTTAACTACATGACTGGGATGTTTGGATCATTGGTGTGACCAGATCCGGTCCCTGTGACATGGATCGATTCTCAGCCGTAGAAAAGCAAACAAACTGAACCAGGTCCAAACCGGTACCAGGTCTCTGAGTGGAGGACTAGTTTGTAGACATAAACATTCTTGTGGATTTTTGTGGATACAGTTTTCATGTCAGTAGAGCTGGAAACACTAAGACCCGGTTCAAGACTGGAGCCTAGTCAGAACCAAGGTTCTAATAGTTTGGGATTTTTCATTCTAGTTTAGTTTTATTTAGTTTGGACTTTTTTCCTCTAATTCAGTTCGTTTTAATTCATTTTTTGAGCAGGTTTGATAGTTTTTATTAGTTTTCGTTATTTTCTAAATGCTTAGTTTTAGTTTAGTTTTTTTTATATATCTTTTCTCTTCTCCGTCGTATTCAAATAATCCCAGACAGGACTCTGCTGCTTTCTCCCAACTTTAGTCTCCATGTTTCCAGGTAGAGTGGGGACCAGAAGACGACTGGAAACCACAAGTGAACACAAGTGATGGACCGTCAAGTGTCGTATGGTGCCGCTAGCTAAAATGGCTAGAGGGAAATAAATCGCTTTCATATCAATCCGACACTGACAATGACAAAAACAAAGGGAATTTTATCCATAATTTTATCTGTTGTAGTTAGTTTTATAAACACACAATACAGTTTCAGTTAGTTATCATTTTTCTTTTAACTATAGTTTTTATTAGTTTTATTTATTTCAGTTAACAAAATTTTTTTTCAACTCTAGTTTTTGTCATTTTGTTACTTTTCGTTAACGATAATAACCTTGGTCAGAACCTGGTCCTGGACCTGCTGTAGTTGGTGAAACCCTCCTCATGCTCCTCAGACACTGAATCCTATCCTGGACATTAAGATCCAGACAGAGATTTTCTGGGGGGCAGCCGTGGCCTAGGTGGCTGGAGAGTCGCCGGTTCGATTCCCTTGAGAGTTGTTGGCCAATGTGCCCTTGAGCAAGGCACTTAACCCTCATTTGATCCCTGGGCACCTGACATGAGCCCACTGCTCTGAACATGCAGCGTGTGTGTGTGTGTGTGTGTGTGTGTGTGTGTGTGTGTGTGTGTGTGTGTGTGTGCATGTGTGTGTGTGATGGGGTCACCTGAAATTTCTAGTAATTGATAGAAATAAAAAAACAAAACAACTTCCTAATATAAATCTGTGTTGAGTTGACAGAGCCAATCCCAGTTCATATCAGACAAACTATGGATGTGAAACTGCAGCACTGTGGTTCTGTTTATGTGTTAAATGTTCATTGTGGTCGGTTTCAGATGCTGCAGCTCTTTCATAGTTTGAGTTCTTGTTACCTCCGCCAAGGAGGTTATGTTTTTGCCGGCGTTGGTTTGTCTGTCTGTCTGTCCGTGTGCAAGATAACTCAAAAAGTTATGGATGATTTGGATGAAAATTTCAGGAAATGTTGATACTGGCACAAGGAACAAATGATTAAATTCTGGTGGTGATGAAGGGGGGGCGGCACTGATCTGCCTTGGTGGAGGTCTGCACTCTCCGAGTGCTTTTCTAGTTTGTTCAGTATTAACTGTCCTCCTTTTAAATCCAAGCTGGACTGACTGTACATATCCTGACCAAGGAAATTCCAACTCTCCCTCTGTGCAGTAATCTACACCTGGCTTTACTGCCTCCGTCCACAATAATAGACATTATATAGACTAAATGTCCTCTGAAATTAACCTGGATTTGAAACAGAGGATAGAAAACTATTACAGGATCAAAAACCAATTAATTTTAGCAAAAAATATTTCTCCGTTTTGAATGTCTGAGGTCAACAGAAATGTGTGATTTTAAAATTGAGTCAGCAGACAAAAAAGGTTGGAACCACTGGGTTAAAGGCAGAAGACGGATTTCAGTGTGAGGTGCATGTTTATGTGTGTGACAAACTACTACCAACAAAATAAACATTCTATTCTATTCTATTCTATTCTGCTCTTTTCTATTCTACTCTCTTCTACTCTACTCTGCTCTTTTCTATTCTACTCTCTTCTACTCTACTCTGCTCTTTTCTATTCTACTCTATTCTACTCTATTCTGCTCTTTTCTATTCTACTCTCTTCTACTCTACTCTGCTCTTTTCTATTCTACTCTCTTCTACTCTACTCTGCTCTTTTCTATTCTACTCTATTCTACTCTACTCCATCATCTGCTTGTGAATCTTTACGTTCCCTCATTACCAGAGTTTGTATCAGGACACGTGTCACATGACTTCCTTTGCACCGTCTCAGACCCACGAACGTAAACGTGTGGTGTAATTTATCAGGATGTTTCCTGTATTTTCAAAGCCAGTGCACTGAGGACAGATTCACATCCACAAGAAGAAAGAGTCAAATAAAGCATGGGCGTCAGATCAGTTTCCTCCGTTGTGTTTGTGCTGAACCTCAGGGGATGAACTCTGATTATTTTACATTTTGATTCCACATGATGCTCTGCTCGCATTCAGCCGATGCTTCAGTCACTGAGCTTTGGTTTGAGTTCACAATTTCATTTCAGATTTATTTTTGTGATTTTTTTGTTATTAAACTTTTTATTAGAAGAAAAGCGGCTTATACACGTTGCTCTTCAGTACATGACAGTAAGTTATAAAGTAGATAATGAAAAGAAAGTAGATGAAGAGTTAAAATAAATAACAAATTCATATTTTTGTCATATTTTAACTGAGTTAAACTGTAGTTGTATTAACCCTCCAGATGTCCTTCCTAACCACCTAAAGAGCGCCATAATAGTCAAAATGTTTTTCATAAAGTTTTTGTAACTTTTTTTAATTTTTTTTTTTTGTATTTCATCAACTTCAGCCATAAACAAAAATACCAAATACTCAATAACTGTCATATTTTTTAACCCCTTAAATGCCATGTTTGTAATGGAAACAAAGGAAACCCAAAAAACTTTTTTTTCTTTCAATATTCTACTTGAAATTGGATTTGTTATTTTTTTCTTTTCATCCTGTCATATGTCAATGATTAACATCCACGTTGGTTATTTCACATTATTTTTTGTGCTAGGTCAAATGTTAAATGCTAATGTGTCAGTGTGCATTTTTTACTCACTTGGTGGAAGGGTGTTAGTGTAGGAATTTAACCTTATTTATTTACAATAAGCTGATTTCGGTGGATGGGTCAGAATTTTAAAACTCATACAAAATGAACAGCTTTTAAATTCTGACCTAAAACAAATTGTGAAAAATAATATGAACTTTTATAAGATGAAGTAAAGTGTGCATAATATGCTCACCCTGATATCAGTTAATGATAATATTCATGAACTGATGGATTGAACGAGTAAATTAAAGGGTAATTCATGAATATATGACATTAGAAGAGTTTCTGATCAGGTGTTTCATCTGATGTTTGGATTGACGTCTCCGTGATGTGTTCATGGTCTTACCTCTTCTCTGATGTTACCAAGCCTAAAGAAGCAGAAAGTTTTGTGACATGATGTGTTTAAGGTCACAGTATCTCCAGGCCTCATTCACTGTCAGGATGTGAGAATCCGACAGCACAGCGCCGATGTTTTATCAAAGTAGAACCAGTAGAAGAGTGCAGAGGCTGGAGGAGGAAAAATGAGTTCCCTCAGATTTAACTGGTTCCTGTGAAAACGTCAGGTTCATTAAGAGCGAAGTCGGTTTAAAGAGGAGTGGAGTTTCAGGTTTAACCGTCTGGAATAAGAACATTAGCGTCACCGAGGTGTTCCTGCATGTTTTCTCACACTGCAGATAAAAGTGAAGTCCCAGCGGGCGGTGGACGGTCACGAGGAAAACCTGGACCCAAAACCACCAACCAGGACTTAGAGTAAAAGAGCAGAAACCGAACCAACCGGGTCACGGTTTAAAACTGAAACATAATCAGTCTGATGGGTTTGATCGGATGGTAAGGTGAATTATTGAGGCTGAGGTACAGGAAACGTCTGAGGTTCCACCAGTGGAACCGTGCAGTTTATGTTTGGCAATGTTCGGTGGTTGTGGGTCATTTAGCTTCCTTAATGACTATTATTATTATTATTATTATTATTATTATTATTATTATTATTATTATCATTATTATTATTATTATTATTATTATCATTATTATTATCATTATTATTATTATTATTATTATTTACATGTATTACTTATATTTCTATGTTCACTGGAAAAATTCTAAATCTTACCAAGTGTATTTGTCTCATTTCCAGTCAAAATATCTCATCTCACTTAAAATAAGACATAATCACCTAAAGAAACTTAAAGGACTGATTTAAAGACAACAGATCTGGAAAATCTGATTTCAACAAATCTGACCAAGATCATTTTCACTTGTTCCACTGGCAGATTTTTTTTTTTTCCTTGAATTAAAAAAAAAAAAAAAAAAAAAAAAATCTGCCAGTGGAACAAGTGAAAAAGATCTTGGTCAGATTTGTTGAAATCAGATTTTCCAGATCTGTTGTCTTTAAATCACTTCTTCTATCTCACTGAAAAGTTCCTCTTTAGGTGAGTCTGTCTGATTTTAAGTGTGATGAGATATTTGGACTAGAAATGAGACAAATACACTTGGTAAGATTTAGATTTTATATACATACACACACAAATAAATATATAGTGCATATTACAATATAACATAAAAACTAATTCATTATTATTTATTACTACTTCATTATTGATTTCTGCTGGTACTTTCTTAATGTGCAATTGCCTATTTTTCCACTGCTGTGTTTATAATTCTTATTACTATTTTCTTGTAATATTTTTTTTTTATATACAGGGTGGGGAAGCAAAATTTACAATATTTTGAGGCAGGGGTTGAAAGACAGTGTATGACCAATTAGTTTATTGAAAGTCATGAGAATTTATTTGCTACAAGAAAATGTACATAATAGAAAATGTTTTTATTCTATGTGTCCTCCTTCTTTCTCAATAACTGCCTTCACACGCTTCCTGAAACTTGTGCAAGTGTTCCTCAAATATTCAGGTGACAACTTCTCCCATTCTTCTTAATAGTATCTTCCAGACTTTCTCGTAATAGTTTTGCTCATAGTCATTCTCTTCTTTCCATTATAAACAGTCTTTATGGACACTCCAACTATTTTTGAAATCTCCTTTGGTGTGACGAGTGCACTCAGCAAATCACACACTCTTTGACGTTTGCTTTCCTGATTACTCATATGGGCAAAAGTTTCTGAAAAGGTATGGATAATAGTGTTAGGTATGATTATGACATCAATATATGTTTGGTTTCAAAACAACTGACGTAGTGCCTGCTGAGAAAAAACAACTAAATGTTCATTGTAAATTTTGCTTCCCCACCCTGTACATTCGTTGTACTGTTTCTGGAACCCTAATTTACTGACGGATCAATAAAGTTTTATTTTATCTAATCTATTCTATTCTATTCTATTCTATTCTACTCTATTCTAATCTAATCTATCCAGTCCAATCCACCTTTATTTGTAAAGCACTTTAAAACAACCGCAGTGGACCAAAGTGCTGTACAGAAGAATAATTAAAACCAAAACAAAAGAATAAAATACAGAATAGATTAAAAGACATAGAACTGTACAATAAAGAAAAATGTGCTGTACAAAAGAATAAATAAAACCCAAATTAAAAAAAATAAAATACAGGAATAGATTAAAAAGAAAACATAAAAAGACATAAAATTAAAAACAACAAAAAAAATCTAATCTAATCTAATCGACAGTTTCCAGGTTCAGTGATCTAGGAGGTTTGTGTGCTGGTTTTCCTTCTGTCTTTTCCTAAACTGAACCCGACTGCAGCTGGAACATGTCGTTAATGCGTGGTCTGTGTCTGCCTTCACCTGTGGACTTGGTCTCTGTTCTGCTGCTTCACCAACCAACGGCTGCACGCGTCACCTGGAAACGCCGCGTACTACGTCCTGATTGGCTCACACATCCTGCAGGTAAGTACATGAGGTCTGAGGTGAACAGAGGAAACATCTGCACATGAAGACACGCTGACAGATTTATTTCCAAATACATTCTATGTGCTGAAGACAGACTGTTTTCTGTTGTTTATCCGTGGGTTCTGGGTTCAGGTCTGATCCACCATCACATTCAGCCTCATGGATCTACTGCATCTATTAACCAGGAAAGCCTTCAGACTGAGACCAGGACAACAAACAACTATCTGTGGCATGAATACACTTCAGGGATGTCAAAGTCATGGTAGTTCAGGTTCCACATTCACATGATCTAAAGGAAAATACTAACATAATAACCTACAAATAATGACCATTTTTTTTGTCTTTGTTTTAGTGCAAAAAAGTTTAATTACGGAATTATGAAATATTCTAAAAATGCTTACATTTACAAACTATCCTTTCAAGAAGAAAACGTAAATAATTAAACCTGAAACTTCTTCAGAAAATAAGTGGAATTTTAACAATATTTTGCCTCAGTTTATCATTTGCTCATTACAAGTTACAGATCACAGTGGCTCTATAAACACAAAAATTTAAAAACAGGCAGAATATTGGTACAATTTGGAGGCTGGAGTTTGGATCTAACATGAGTCTGACACCTTGACTGTTAATATCTTCAATGTAATGTTTGCACTGATGGGTAGGTCGGACCCTTTTGGCCCGTATGTTTGACACCCCTGCTATACTTCCATAAACAGGAAATCTGTGAGGCTGGATTTCTGTTGTTCACCTGACTGAGTTACATGAAACACTGGAGAAAATCTACATCTGACCAAGTGTATTTTCTCATTTCTAGTCAAAACATCTCATCACACTTAAAACAAGTGTTCAGAGAACGCAAACCTCCGCCAAGCACCCTGAATGGTGTGCATGTGTGGATCGGCTATTTCTTTTTAAATTAAACAGTTTGAAGGTTGTTCCATACAGCAGAAAAAGTTGAAGCTTGGTACCAGTCATGTGTATGTCCAATTAGATTCAATTCCAATCAATATTTGTTGAGTTATAATGAAAAATGTGTGGTAAATGGGGTTTTCAATGTTAAATGTAAATGTCCACAGAGTCCACATTCCACAGTGGATGTGGACAATTTTGTGCCAGATACAAGATATTGTTCTAAGCTACGGGTGGATCAAATTGGAGGCTAATCGGAGTTGTTTTGAATTTTTTATGAATTTTTGAAAATTGCTCAATGATGAGACACAGGAAAATTGTAGATGTTGTGACCTTGCTGTGACCTTGAACTTTGGCCTACTTGGCCCAACATTTAATGGGTTGGTCCCAGGGCCTAGGCCTATCTGTGGGGAAGATTTGGTAAAGATGGTTGGAATAGTTTTCCCGTAAAGTTGCTAACAAACAAACAAACACACATGCAAACAAACACACAAGGCAAAGTGATCACAACACCTCCTGGTGGAGGTAATCAGACAGAATCACCTAAAGAGTAACTTTTCAGTGAGATATATGAACTGATTTTTAGACAATAGATCTGGAAAATCTTAATTCAAGAAATCTTACCAGATAATTTTGCTTGAATTAAGCAAAAGTCTGCCAATGGAACGAGTGAAAATTCTCTTGGTAAGATTTCTTGAATTAAGATTCTCCAGATCTATCGTCTATAAATCAGTTCTTCTATCTCACTGAAAAGTTCCTTTAGGTGATTCTGTCTGATTTTAAGTGTGATGAGACAGTTTGAGTAGAAATGAGACAAATACACGTGGTCAGATGTAGATTTTTTCCAGTCTAAAACTTCATTTGTTTGTCTCCAGGTCGAACCCCATCTGTTCTCATGGGTGAACACGTTAAACCCCCATCGGTCACGTGGCGCAGACCTCCAGGTCCAGCGACGAGGCCAGACTCCTCCTCCTCATTATTTCAGCTGCCGGGTCATGAAGTCAGCATAACAGAGTCAACACAGCGACACTGAGCTGGATTAACACTGACAATGTGAGTGTGAGGTCTCGGACACGAAGGAATGAAAACAGAAGCACATGGGCTTCGACTGAACAGTCACAGTCTGTTCCAGTCGATGGAATTCTACCCAGAAACAGGACTGACGCGGCGCTGACGCCTTTGTTTTGTTGGTATTTTGTTGCTTTCATTGTTTGCAGAACTGGAGAATACATTAACCCTCCGGTATCGAGTCCATAGAGGCCCTTCCCAACACCGACAGTGTGTAATCTGTGCAGTACGGTACTAATGTCAACATGTTTTTCATAAAGTTTGTTTTGAACTTTTTTTACATTTTTTGTTTTTCATCAACTTGAGCCATAAACAAAAATGGGAAATACTCAATAACTGTCATATTTGTAAC
>NC_043978.1:8511664-8512428 GCF_902148855.1 Sphaeramia orbicularis | reverse complement strand
CCTTTAAATTCCATGCTTGTAATGTAAACACATTTTTGTATTTTTTGAACAGTAAAAGCTTTTTTTTTCCAATATTCTGCACAAAAATTGGATTACTTATTTTTTATTTCTTCATCCTGGCATATGTCAATGATTAACACTAACATAATTAATGCATTATTATTATTTTTGTGCGAGGTCAAATGTTAAATGCTAAAATGTGTGGGTGTGTATTTTTTACTCACTTGGTAGAAGGGTGTTAGTGCAGAAATTTAACACTGTTTATAATGTGCTGATTTTAGTGGATGGGTCAGAATTTTCAAAATCATGCAAAAATAACAACTTTTGAATTCTAATCTAAAACAAATTGTGAAAAATAATATGACCTTTTATAACATGAAGTGCAAAGTGTGCATAATATGCTCACCTGGATACCAGAAGGTTAAATGCAGACGTCCTGGAGCTCGAACAGTGTTTTACATTAAAGAAATATTTACTGATAAAAAAAAAATACACTGAAAGTAGACAAGAATATTTGAATAAACTGACATGAGCTTGTTCTGATGTGAATAAAGTCAATGCAGCGAGTTCAGATCATGTTCAGGTTTAATATCAGTGAAGAAACAGACGACGAGGAGAGTTTAGTCATTTACAGGTCAGAGGTCAGAGGTCAGGGGTCAGAGTTTATAGAAAACAGAGGAAGGGTCACAGGTGGGTCCGCGTGGTCACTTCTGTCCGAGCTGAGCGAGCTGTGGAGAGAGGTCAGAGGTCAGAGGCAGTGAGTG